>NC_090442.1:887742106-888042106 GCF_031143425.1 Pleurodeles waltl
GACATTTTAAACACCAGTCATTTAGTTAAAATTCAGTCTATAAATAATAATATGTCAATAGGTGCTACAAGAGCAGATGACAGTGCAGTGCTCAAGTGCATAAAATGTGCAAAGGTGAGAATACAAGTGTAAAGCATGTGAAAAACCAATGTCTAGCAACAATTTGTTATTAGGAGATTTCAAAACAGAATATTATGGATTCTCAATCAAAATCCATAAAAGGTTAGTAGGGTGACAGTCCAATTAGTACACATCATTGATGTTTCAATCATGAAAATCAATCAGTGAGGGTAATCATCAGGACGAGCTTCATGACATTTGAGGTAGTGGCAACCTAGGGCTATGTAGGTAAGACCAAGCAAACAAATCTAAGGAACTCGCAAAGAATCTGTGAGGATGTTAAAATTAGGAATATCATCATCACAAGGTTGAACGACATGAAAGTGCAGCAGTACACCATCACTTTTTGCCACAAATGACCACTGGTCACCCAGCTTCTAGCAGATACTGGATAGCCCTGTTGTTTTTCCCTGACGGTCTGCAACCCAACACATTTAGTAGTTACATCAGTAATGGTTTTGTATAACCGTGACACAATATTACATTAAAGTGAATGGCAGTGGTGTGGTACAGAAATACTACTTTTGTGCAGATAATACAGATGAGCCGTGAAGACAGGGTACATTCAGTATCGGAAGCAGCTAAAGCTGTCGGTGGAGACACATATTAAATCACTGATTGATAAAAAGATTGGATCAATTTTAATGTACAAATATAAAAAATGAAAATAAATACATTAAGTATCTTTATTCCAAAACACTTCACATACATTTTAGCAAAACCAAGCATGTTGATTAGACTAAATCATGTTTTGCTAAAAACGGGTACATAAAACAGCTGTTCTCTACAACAACAAAAGTATAGACATCTCTTTATCATTTAATGATGGAGAATAGTAGTCAACAAAGAGAGTTAAAAAATCACCCACTGGCAGCATACTAATAACATGTCAGAGAATGTTTCTGAGAGCACACTGGCTCTTCGGATGGAAGCAGTTGATTGACCGAGCCTCTGATGGGACCAGGAAGCGTAAAACAATCTTAACCAGAGGCTGTAGCAACAGGACCATCTGCAGGTCCATAAACACGCTGAACACAACGCTGGCCCGCCAGGATTCTCAAAAAAAAGAGTTTAAAGGGGAATATTAGGAGATAACTCATCTATGTATGTAACTATCCTTTACACTCTATGAGTATGACTGCATTTGTCCACACTCTCCTCCTGCTTGCTCCCAGAAGCTGTAATCAGCAAACTACTATACACATTATATGTGGCATTCTAAATAGCAGCACCAGTGTTCTCTTTGCAATTTTTATTTTGTTTTAAACCGGTGTAGGAAATGATTACACGTGGTTTACAATGAGGAACGCACAATCAGTATATGTAAACTGGTTGAGCCCTTCTATGTGGTGTATGCATCTATTCATTTGAAAATGGAAAATTAAATCAAATGGACATTCATTTAATTGCTTCAAAAATGAACCTTGATTGTACACATTCAAAATTCTAGGAGGATTCAGTGAATGGGCCTATAAAAGGTTGCATATCTTTTGCTTACATCATCAACTGAATTATTATGCCCACTTTGATTATTCTTATTAGATGTAAACACACACTTCCCCTTTTGGTAGGGTTATGCTACATAAATGATAATGATCAAATCAGAAATCCAAACACCTGTACTGCCACAGTAATGAATGCCATGTCACTGAAGGCACCAGATCTCACTACATGGCAACAAAGAAAATGGATCAATCACATAATATTGATGCGCACAATATCGATTGACAAAAATATCAGAAAGCAAATATTATTCACACAAATATTGCCTTCCTTCAATTAACCAATCAGAACACAAATATCGAGAACCAAAATATTGATGTTAAAAATATTGATTTTCACTAATATCGCTAACAAAAATATAGACAACAAAAATATCGTAATCTTTAAATAAACATATTAAACGTCAAAAATATTGCTTAACATCATTTTGACTTCATTAATACTGTCAAAATAAATTCCATTTCCAAAGCATAAAAATAACATTTTACATTAAATATGAAAATAAACATTAAAAAACAAACATTTTAACATTATAAAAGTTTTGCATGACTAAAATAAATATGTCACCCACAAAAACACATAACATGAACTTATTAATAATAAAAAAATCCATTAACTACAAAAATTTAAGGCCTGATTATGAGTTAGGAGGTCAGACAGCCAGAGCGCCAAGGCAGGAGTCCCAAAAAGACCGCTGCACCGCCAGTCTCCAGGTGTATTACGAAGTATGCAGGATAAACAGCAGACTGCCAAAACAAATAGCTGCCCGGCAGCTGCGTGGCGACCTGCGATTTTGGCTGTGTGCACTTTGTCGGCCGCATGACCATGTAGAACCACTGAGCCATTACATAAATACAGTCTACGTGGCGGTCTCTTTGCGGCGGGTTGCTAATGGCAGTCGGCTGCCGCAGTAGGCATTCAGCAAAGTCACATGGATGGATTAAAAAACAACACTGCTGACCTACACTGGCCCAGTGGACACACCTGCAAGTCACATTATAAAACACACCCCTTCCCAGACCATTATCCTTTGCCTCTCCACTGCAGCAATGCAATAAAGGCACCAGATCCCACCATTTTTTTCATCATTGATAGAAAAGGCACCCCTTTTTCACCATCCCATATAACACCTTGCACGCACCTTTTTCCATTTAATCCCTATATAACTTTTTTTTTGTTAAGTAATTCCCTGTCACCCACATTAATTTACACCCGTTATGTCCCAAAAATCCCTGTTTTTCTGAAGATGAGTTGAGAGTCATGGTGGATGAAATTATAAGAGTAGAGCCATAATTGTTTGGAGCACAAGTCCAGCATACTCCGCTCAGTAGGAAAATGGAAATGTGGCAAAGGATAACAGACAGAGAGAATGCTGTAGGCACCACCCTGTGCACAAAGGAGGACGTTAGGAAGAGGTGGGATAACCTCAGGGGGAAGGTGTGTTCCCTGGCCTCCAGGCAACACATGGAAGCCAATGAGACTAGTGGTGGTCCTTCCAGTGCCCCATTGCAACTCTTTCCCTGGGAGGAGAAGGTCTCAGCATTCCTGCATCCTTAGGGCTTGACAGGAATATTTGGAGGAGCGGAGTCTGGTAAGTTACAACACAAACACTGTCACAAATCTTCAATGTCCTGTATGCTCATATCTCTCCTTTTGCCACTGTGCTGTTCATCTACTTTCCCAACATGAAATACACAGAGTTGCAGAGATGTAAGATTGTCAGTGTGCATTGTCATACATAACATCACATTTATCAATCCCCATTACATGCCATATGTTGGAATGGGGTCTATAAGTGTTTTAATACCAACATATAATCTCAGGACCTATGGTATGTGTCAACATGTAAATGTATGGGCCAACCTAACTGCAGTGGAGCAACAGATATGTAAGAATTAACATCTGTCAAGTGTTGTGAAATCCAGGGAGTGACATGACTACAACTACCAGGGGCCCTGTTTCTGTACCTCAAACCTTTCTGCATTTGTCCAAGTACACCTGTGTGCCATCTCTCAAATGATGTACCCTTCCCTGGGAGTTTAGCATGTGTGTACTGCGGGGAGTCAGCAAGTGACATGACTACAACTACAGGAGGCCCTGTTTCTGTACCTTCAAACCAACAGGCCTTTCTGCACTTGTCAAAATAAACATGTCATGTCTCAAATGATGTACCCTTCCCTGGGGGTTTAGCATTTGTGTAATGTGGGGAGTCAGCAAGTGACATGACTACAACTACCAGGAGGCCCTGTTTCTGTACCTCAAACCAAGAGGCCTTTCTGCACTTGTCCAAATACAGCTGTGTATCATCTCTCAAATGAAGTAACCCTCCCTACCCCCGGGAGTTTAGCATTTGTGTAGTGTAGGGAGTCAGCAAGTGGCATGGCTACAACTACCAGGAGGCCCTGTTTCTGTACCTCAAACCAACAGGCCTTTCTGCACTTGTCCAAATACACCTGTGTGCCATCTCTCAAATGATGGTCACTCACATGGGAGTGAGCAATCTACACATCATGCTCAACTAAGAGACATATCTGTCTACCTAGCCAGCTCTTGTCCTGGTATCCCAAAATGAAGCTATTGAGGACAGAAATTACATCTTATCAAGTTTGTACATTAAGTATTCCTAAGGCATTAAGCTGCTTCATCAGAGCGGTAGTGGCAGTTAACATATTGACTCAGCACTGCTCATATGAAGGCTACAGAAACATATAAAACAAAGTTGTGTGTACTCCTGTATCTCACACAACTTGGCCTTGGGATGGTCAAAAACATGTTTCCTCTCCACTGTGTTGGCTTAAATGTTTCTATTGTGTCATGTTCATTCCATCCTCTAAAGTGCAAATGATCAGCACATCTAATGACCTGCTTGAGTCTAATAGTTTCTGCAAGCTTCACATGTCATATCAACAACTTCAACATTATGGTAACATAGCACAACCAGCAAACCTACCATGTAAGATTGTCCAAGGTCTCTATTTAGTGACACAAAACCTTTGGATATTGATTATACACTTCAACTAATAACAATGTACTCTATTTTTCAACAGGTCGAGCTGGCACAGCACCTGGCCAGACACTGTCCACAGACCATACTCCTAACCCACCTCTGGATGAAGCCCTCCGTGATGACGACCCTCCTGCACATGTGAACGTGGATGACAGACCTGGCTCACTGTGCCCACAACACCTCCCAACCAAGTTGCTTCTTCATCACAGAAAACAATTTGTCCCCCTAACCTGTGAACCTAGCACAGTTGCTACCATCTTGTGCCCCCCTAGTCCTGGATCCTGAAGTGCACATCAACAATCCTGATACTGAGGGTCCAGGACTCAGTTGGAGAGGGCACCCAGCACTGAGGGCACAGGCTTGTGGGGGCAGGGTCCATGGGAGGGATGCTGTGGGATGGCAGATTGAGGCCAATAGGGCCACTCACGACCAGGATCCCATCAGGAGGACTTTCATGAGTCCCAAGGCATGATGGGCCAGGTGCTAAGCAAAATCTGGGAAAGCAAGCAGCTGCAGAAGGACATGAACCAACATATGGAGGTCCATAACTCCAACAGGGGCACCCAAACAGGTGTTCTGAGGGACATCCATACAACCCTGAGCAGGGCTTATCTACTAGCATATACCCTTTCCAGTGGGAAAACTATATCAAGCACAAGTACATCTGTGGAAGCCACAGGAAGGGAGGCAATGCCAGAGGACCAACCACCCTCAGACACCCCTGCCTCTGCAGCAGCTGAACCCTCCCACCCTTCCAAGCGGGATGTCTGTGTAAAAATTCAGGAGGTGGGGATGGCAAGTTACACACCACTACCAGCAAGAAGCCTCATCCTTAATGTCCTCCTTTGTGTGTCATACATTCACTCTGTGGACTGATTATGAACCCAATTCCATTTCTGATGGGAGGAGTACTCTGCACTTTGGACTTTCAAAGGTGTGGCACCTACTCCTATGGTTTCATTCACCATGACTGACCCATTCACATTTAATTTATGTTACTCTTTTGGCACACGTTTGCTTTTAAATTCACCAGTCACAAAGTAACTATCTGCTGTCTTAAATTCCACATTTAACAATGTAAATATGTAAGAACATGTGAACTGTACAATGAAAAAACAAGCTACTTGTGGAAGCAGGGATTTGTTGCATGTGCACAATGATTAGCTCAGGATCACAACCATGCCACGCCAACACATACATACAAGTGTCTTTTCTAAGAAGATTTTTATTACATTGTTCCAATCACAGCCTGTCAAGATGTCAGAAACATAGAACATCATTCATGTTTGATTCATACTGTGTAAGTGATCAAACTTAGAGGTACAGACCTCCAAATATGGAAGGAAGGGATATATCAGACAATGTTGTGTAGAACAGGCAAAAATGTATTTGGTTGATGTTATCAGCGGGAGCCATACTGTCTACCTCACAAAAGGAATCCAATATCATGTAAAGCAAGACTCAGACAAATGGCAGTACAGCAGTTTCCGATCGCAGGATCATTATAATCCAGTGCTTCAGCATCTGGTGGTATGGCACAAACAAATGTCAGTGATGTGTCACAGCCACTTTAGCCTGCAATGATGAAACACATTAACAGATCTATTCAGTTCATACAAAAAAAGTATTTAGCCAATGTGAAGGGAAACTACTATGAATTAGGCTTACAAATAACACATGATGCATCAGGGCCACCACACGACTAGGAACAAGTCCAATGGGGTATTCTAAACTTCCATCCTATCACTCTGCAAGCTGTCTTGGCACAGATCTTGTACACCCAAAGTCTGTGACATACATTCCCAGGAACTATCCATGTCCACTTCGTATGTCCCAAAAGCATCATATACCTGCAAATGTCACAACTCAGAAGTGTCCCAAAGAAGATGTCATGGTGAAAGTACCTAAAGAAACACAAAAATAAGGAGTATAACCAAACATATGACACAATTAACATAGCAAATGTCTGGAGAATGCAGTCCATGTTATAAATCTTACTCAAAGTAACATCTCCAAAATGTGATTGTGTCAAAAGCTTCCGCATTAGACACATAGGGCCTGATTCCAACTTTGGAGGACGGTGTTAAACCGGCCCAAAAGTGGCGGATATACCACCTACCGTATTACGAGTCCATTATATCCTATGGAACTCGTAATACGGTAGGTGGTATATCCGTCACTTTTGGGACGGTTTAACACCGTCCTCCAAAGTTGGAATCAGGCCCATATTGTCAATATTTGCCAGAGCTTTACCTTCCTAACTTTTCCCAAAAATAAACCCCTTGCATCATCACAATAAGAGTTCATTGTACAGCCAAAGTTATGTTGATGAGATCTTGTTGCAAGACAGCTCCTTCCTCTTCACCACTATCATCCTCATTCGGCATCTCCAGATTCCCATCCGGTGGCAATGCAGCCTCCCCCTCCTCTGGGATGTAAGGCATATTCCTTTGCAGGGCGATGTTGTGGAGCATGCAGCATGCCACGGTGATTTGACACACCTTTCCGGGTGAGTAGAAGATGGCTCCCTCAGTCTTGTCCAGATAGCTATATCTGGCCTTCAGGAGCCCAAAAGCCTGTTCAACTGGCCTCTGTGTTCTTCCATGGGCCTCATTGAAGTGGTCTTCCCCTGGCATAGTTGGATTCCTCAGCGGTGTTAACAACCAAGGATGGTTGGAATATAATGAGTTTCCTGTTTTGTAATGAAACATAAGTGTCACAATGAGCAACACACTTCCTGATTGCAGCACCTGACATTGCGCACACAAGATCATGACAAATGTAGCTTACCAACAAGCCATACCCTCTCTGGTTGCAGTTGTGACATCAGCTGGAGAATGATGCTGTTCCGCATAACAAAGGAATTATGGGCTGAACCTGGGAACCAGATACAGACGTTTGAAATGTACAGATCTGAAAAGCAGAAAACTTGCACATTGATAGAATGGAAGTGCTTCCTGTTGCAATAGACTTGTTTACTGGCAATATGCAATATAGGTGCGACCAATGTCTCCCACAACACGTGGGAGGATACCAAATCCATAGAAGTCAACCTACACATTGGCTAAATTCTCACGTCTGAGAAACCTGACATAGCTGTCAATGTGTTTCATCACTGCTAATAGCACGTTTTTTAAAACACCACTGAACATAGGTTGTGACATACCACCAAATAGAGCCACTGTATAGTGAAATGACCCTGTGGCCAGGATATGTAATACTACCATGAGTCTCACAATGGGTGGTATACATTGTTTTGAGGCATGAGTTCTGGCTCCAACTGATGACATAGATATTGGATTGTTTGCCTATTCAGACGGAACTGCTGTATTAAGTCACATTCTGCAAGTTCAATGTATTAATGGAGTCATTCTTTTGCAGCCCAGAATGTGTAAAGTTCCACAAATCACTTAGCCCAGATCCGGGCTTGGCAAACTGTGGTATGAGACCAATGTAAAACTCACTGAGCCCTTCAGAGTGCCACACAACCCTGAACACATATATCGGATAGCCAAAGAATGGACTGTCAAGAATGGAAGTGATGGAAATATGATGTTCATCTAGGTTCTGTATGCTCAGCCTGCAGAGAACAGGGTTGGTCATAGCCTTTCCACAGTATGGAACATAGCTCATGCTGGTGCTCAGTAACTGTGGCTACGCAGCTGAGGCACTGGGCCCACTCCCTGTAGAACTGCTGATACCTGGATGTGGCAAAATAATTCTTCAGAAGCAACACTTGCCCGGAATGCTTTTAGATTGACTACATTAGAAATGGGGACTGAGGTAACCACCTGACCTGGAACTTATTTCCATTGTCAATGTGTGTCATTGACTTATGACAGGCCCCTTACTCCACAGTTTGTTGTCAACTTTCCAGAAGTCATGTTTGTTCAGCATAGGCTGACTGCACAAGTGGCAAACCCACAGTTCAGATATTTGGTTAGTGCAGGGGAGATCATGACATGTGAATCACTAGCTTTGTTACATGCAACGAATCAGACCAAACATACCTTGGTATACTGAATGTTATCGCTGTAGGAGTGCCGCATATGGTAAGAGGTATCTCCTGTGATACCAGTACATACCACATAAACACATTCAAAGGTGGTATGAGATTCCATTATGTAGATCACATTTCCACACACCCACAGAGAAGAAGCTTTCAGTGACACTCATGCCAGCCCTTTTATTGTCACCTAAGGCTTAGAGAGTAGTCTGTACCATGGTAGTTGCCTATATGGACTGTGTGCAGTGAGTCAATGTGCCAGGATGTAAAAGTGTCTGTACAGTCATACAAAGAAGCTTAACCTTCAGAAGGTCACAATAGTGTGTTGTGTTGCCTTGTGGTACATATTACAGTACATGTTGCTTGGCTCTGGGCTACATGATGTCAGTGGGCTTGCTTACTCAGTGTGTCAGCAGATGACTCCAAAAGTGTGTATTTATGTCCCTGTACTTATCACCATGTGTAGTGTGTTGACAATTACAAAGTGCTTGTGCTAGGTGTTTCCAAAATGTGTGTTAAACAACCAGTTACCCTAAAAAATGTAATTGTGACTTCTTCATCTGTCTATTGCATCCATACAGGCCAATGCCGATCAGAAGCAAGGGATTTGGAGAGCCATCACCCGGAATGTGTGGACCTTGGGGTCTATCACCAGTGGTGGGAGGAACTGACATGCTGGACCCGAAAGATCGCGGAGGTCCATCTGGGCTGTCCACCCAATGTGGTCTACCTTGACATTGATGGGCATTTGGGGGGAGCACAGCAGCTACAAGGGGGTGAGTCCTGGGCAGATTCATACCTGTCATATTGCCAGGTTGGTGTGTTAGAGGCAGCCATCTCCCCATGAATATTGGAGCTGGCCAATGTGTGATTCACAAGATGAGTTATTGTTTGGGTAGGTATGGTAGTTCCCATGCACCAAACGCACCCATCCAAAACCCGACCCCACCCACCCAAGGGTGATCACTGAGGTGCCTGGAATGCCCACTAGATGCCCCTTCCTGTGGAGGGTCCTGAGGCAGTGATCTGTGAGGCAAGTTGTGGGGCACAGCAGTGTGCTCAGCACACTTTATTTTTACCAAGGACTGGCCATTGGCCTTGTCTCCATTTTAGGAGTGTTGCAAATAAAGTTCAGTTGTTTGTTTTGTTACACATTGTTCCTGCATTTACTTTTCTACCTTATTGATGTTCATGAATAATTTGTGAGGTATGACTACAGTTGTGTCTGATTCACCTTGACTGATGATCAATTTGATGTTTTTGGTAAGATTTGACTGTGGAACCAGTGATGGAGTGACCCAGGACAAGGGAAAATGTTTGATGGATGGATTTGGAGGATGTATTCCGATTGGGGTGGCATTGCATTGGGTGTTGTTTTATATAGTAAGTATTTCTCATTGGCTTCATTGCTTTCAACATCTATTGGGTTAAATTTGTTTAATGTCTGCAAGCTAGAGGTTTGTTTGTCCATATATGAAGGGTGTTCGATTTCGCTACCTTCCTATACATTTGCATGGATGTGTGTCCACGTTAGTGTGTGTACCTTACATCTGCTTTCTCTAAATGTGTGACCCACGCTGTTAATGGTGTATTTGCTTTCTAGACTTGCGCTTACACATTTGCCACATGGGCATGACACTTGGTAATGCTATTGGTTGTCCCTGATACTCATCAGGCCACAGTTCCTGTGCAGACAGTGTTTTTGAGGCATATGCAAAGTGAAATGTGTCCCAGGGCACAGCCTTCCTGGGGTGCCCCAGATGCTGCCATACCTACTCTGCAGGAATTGTTTATGTTCTGTGCTTTGGATGTTTGTCACACAAATTATTCTGCATCCCATTAACCTTAAATTCTCTTGCAATGTGGGTGTTATGTGTAAGTCCATTACAAAGATTTGCAGGGAAGGTGTGTTTGGGTTCAATTACATATCCATACAGATGTATGTGTATAGTGTTACTTCAATTTGTAGGTGTGAGATTGATGGGGATTTGCTGTTGTGTGACACAATATTGTGAACACATCACTATCACTGAAACTGGGATGTGCACACATATAAACTTTAGTAGAGTGTGGTGGTGCAGTGTCAGTGACCTGACCAAAGGGGACTTCATGAGGCAGTGATTGGGACATACGTTGTGTAGAACTTTGAAACTGGGCACATAAAATATATTTGAGCCACAGAGCACAGCCCACATATCAGGTCAATGGTGGTCTGTGGAGTTGGAGGAAACGGGTAGGTGTTTGGCTGGCAACACAGGATGTGTGACGCTGCCTACAGGTGAGTTTTGGCCTTATATCCCTCTGTTTCCGCCAGCTCAAATGTGGTGGTTGGCCCACCACGGTCATGTCAGCGGAAAGCATCATCGTGATTAGGACGGTGGTTACACCTGCAGTCTGCCCTCCGATAGACGCATCGGCCTATCTCACCAAAACCATGATATATATATATATATATGTATATATATATATACATATATATATATATATATACATATACATATATATATAAATATATATATATATATATATATATATATATATATATATATATATGTAAAATACTGAAATACATATTAAATATTAGAAAACAAAAATAAATAAAAAGATTGCCTTTGCCTATGACCCTGTCACAATGGTAGCTTACCACCAAATCAGAACAATTTATTCACAGAAAGTCTTTTCTACCAATAAAATAAAAACTAAGACAATAAAACAAAAGCATAATCCATAGCAGCATAAAAATATTTTTTAAGAAATAACATATCATTTGTATACATCAGCCAAAAAATATATAAAACTAACATTTAAAATAAGACTGATGAACAGAAATATTATGTATATTAATTACATAAAAAATGTTAATCTCACCAGTGACAAACGTGAAACCACAACTAAAATCAATTATAAAAATGAATTACAACGCATAAAATATAATTTAACAAATAGCAATCACATATAATTCATATAATTCATAAAGCATAATATTTCCCACCCAGACCAAAGAAGTTAAATATAACATGCTGTTTGTAGCTGCAGATCCTCCTCCGTATCCATGTACTCAACAAAGTATAATCCACCAAAAATGGAAAAATAAATTCCAAAAAGCCAAAAAAAATTGGTTTAGTAGAAAACAAAACTGATTTCCTTAAAAATAAATGTAAAATTCAAATGTTAATTGGACGCCTTTGTAAATGAAAAACATAAAATAGAAGACAATAACCACCTACAAAAAACATAAAAAAATATATAAAAGTACAAATATATGTTACAAAATGTACATATATATATATTAAATACATATGAAAAAATATAAATAAAAATTACCAACTATTATAATAAAATATGGGATTATTAAAATTGTATACAAAATTGCACAACCAACTCCGATGTGAACCATTTTTCAGAAAATCTTGGATACTAGCTAAATGTCATTACCACTCCTTCATACAGAAACATTTTGACAAAGGTGTTGGGAACTAGAGGGTTAGATGTATTATTCCCAGTCCAATTTAAACCATTTTAGGAAAGATGTTGGACACTATGGGGCTTACATTTACTATTCCCACTCCAATCTAAACCACTTTGGGTAAAGTGATGGACACTAAAGGGGTTACATTTACAATTCCCACTCCAACATAAACCTTTTTGGGGAAGTGTTGGACACTAAAGAATTTATAATTACTATTCACACTCCAAAGTAAATAATATTGGGGAATGTGCTGAACATTAAAGTGGTTCTATTTGCTATTTTTCCTCCAATCTAAACCATTTTGGGGATGGTGTTGAACACTAAAAGGATTACATTTACTGTTTCAACTGCAATGTGAACTATTTTGAAGAACATATATGGACACTCAAGTGGTTACATTTACTATTTCCACTGCAATCTAAACCGTTAAGTGGCAGGTGTTAGACACTAAAGAGGTCATATTTACTGTTCCCACCCACTCCAATTTAGACTATTTTGGGAAGATGTTGGACACTAAAGGGGTTACATTTGCTATTTCTACTTCAATCTAAACCATTTTGGGGAAGGTGTTGGACACTATAGGGTTATATTTACTATTCCAAATACAATCTAAACCATTTTGCGAAGGTGTTGGACACTAAACGGGTTACAATTACTATTCCTACTCCAATCAAAACCATATTGGAGAAGGTGGCGGAAACTAAATGAGTTTCATACACTGTAAATACTCCATAGTCAAACATATTTTTTATTTAAAAAATGAAATAAATGATACATTATTATTTCAACAAAATGTAAATAAATGAAATAAAAATATAAATATACATAATGTATGCATAAACAAAATAATAAAATCATAAAATATTTAAACATAAATAAAAATAAATATTTAAATTGTCAATTAAAAAATATATATATTCAGTAAAAACAGAAAAATATATATAAATTATAATCCTAATTATCTATTTTATAACAGATAAATCCGTATTAAATACATATTGAATTTTTATGAATAAAAACAGTTGTGTATTTGTATATAATACACATACAATATAAATATGAGTCGCACTTTTTATGCATATTTTAACTTTCACACTAATTGATTAAAATGTCATTAAAAAAATCATCCAATACAATATTACTTAGAAATGTAGCATAATATTAACATTTAAAATATAATATTTTTATACAGAACATATTAATAAACAATACAAAATAAATATTTTAATGTCAAAATAATGTCCAATTCTTTTAAATTAAATATAAACATTTTTATGAAATGTGCATTAAAACACACTATGCATTTATTTTTCAATTATTTTAGCAAATGTAAAAAAAAATATATTTAAATTATGTATTTATATTCATAAATAAATCATTTACATAATTAAAATTTAAAAACGTACACATTTACAAAAATATAATATCAAATTAAAGTGTTTACATTTTAAAAGTATCTCCTCTCTTATCCCATAAAAACCAAACATCTTACTCCTATAATATAACAACATAAACATTGTTTATACATATTACTAAGATTAAAAGAAGTATTAGAAATGTTGTATAAATAAATCAAATTATTTATAAAATCCACTAACAAAAAATTCCCAAATAACTAAAATAAAACTCACTACAATAAAATACATATAACAATATAATACACAACAATATTTTCTCTAACATCATTATTCTCAATGATATTAAAAACACTTAAAATGATGTTCCTGGCAACGATATTTTTGACATCTTACTATTCTTGACACAATATTTTTGTTTCATAATATTTTTTATTCAATATTTTGTTCAAATACCAAGGAAAACAGTACATCTTAGCTGAACTAGCAGCATTGTGACAATGCATCGCTTGCCAACATGAAAGCAACCCAATAAATCCAAGCAATACCAAAGGCAACGGCCATTTTGCAACTTTATTCAGCCATGCTTTGAGACGCAGCAGACATGCACTATTGTGCTAAACCTAGCCTAGGAGAGAACACAAGTCAAACAATCCCACTTTCTCAAAGTCCAGGTTTGTGTTGAAATAAATCAGTGACATAGCTGAAACGTCAGCTGATCTTAGGGAAGTCCTATGATAACTCACAAATAAGCATGGAAACCCATGGGTGCAAGAAATCATTTTGAATGATTTGTGTATGGGGACCTTGGTACCCCCTTTGTCTGTAAGACTGTCTGGCCACTCTTTTACTTGACTTTACATGGCTCCCATTTCATGACGACCTGCTATCTTCCCTCACGCTTCCTTTCATGTACAGCAAACGCTCTGCTCCTGTTCCACGCTAGGCCTGATTCTGAGTGCTCTGCCACTTATCATGTTTATCGAGCCGTATCCTTGGGTCGCTGCCAGGGCCTCCTTTACTCTCCACAGGTCGCCATCGCTGCCTCTTATGACTGCTCCATCAATGGCGCTGGAGGGAACACATCTGTTGTCACTCTGTCAGCATTTGTCTTCTCCTTTTCCAATTCAAGCCTTGACACCTGCTAGGATTTCTGGTGCTAGTCTGAGACTTTAGTTTTCAAAGTGTGTCACTAAATCTGTGGAATAGTTCCCAAAAATAATTTAGACAATATCTTGCTGGCATTACTGGATGGGATTGTTATTTGCACTGCATTTCTCCTCAAAGAGCACATTTATCTTTCTTCACTTAGGAAGCACACGCTGCAGCTATTCAATTAAGAGCAGAGACAGGTGGCTTGATTATGCAGACTTCACTTACCATTAACACCAAGGGACGGACATATAAAGAAAAGGTACGTTTTATTCCCAACCTTTGCACCGCGCCAGGCTGAGATTGTTGCATCCATTAAGCGCTGATGCAGTTTTTTGACTAAGACAGATGCGGCATCCGCGAATATGATCGTCCTAATTACCCCGTGTACTGGCACGCTTGTGCCCATGGAAAAGACATTTTGTGTACAAAGTTCAGTGAAACAGAATTGTTGCGAAGGTACAGAATGTTTAAACTCTGCATAAGTGTTTTGTGCAGCTATATGAAATGCTACAGGCACTGTTCATTATTTCTTTGTATTACAAGTGTGCTCACATTCATTCCCTCTGTGAAAACTTTCCTCAGTGAAAGAGAGTCATGCTGCAAAAACGAAATCGACACCTACAAATGTAATTTAACCACACAGCTCTGGGCAAACTATGGTGGACAAATTCTGAATTGCCTAAAATTCAGAGACATTGGAGCCGGTTGATCACACAAAGCCTTTTTCAAGTGTGGGTTTGTGGTACGTGAGTTTGTAAGATGTAGAGTGGGCAGCCTGGGATTTACTTTATTGTGTACTACACTAATCCAATGTGCAACAGAAATTAGTGGTAGTCTGAAGTACCACAGACTATTGATTACACTAACTACCTCTTCCAAGTACTGCCTAATGCCAAAATAGCAAATATTCTCACTCCATGTCGCCTACAAGATGAGCAGCGAAAAAAAGTAATTGAAGCATACATTTGGCTATCTATTCAGCCATATCCTACTCTACTATGACTCAGACTGCTGAAACAAGCTTGCCAGAGTCCTGCTCAGACAGGTAAAAGGAGTTACTGCTATTTATTTGGAACTCGGTTGAAGATCATGTTAAGGAGTCACAGGAGTTCACAGGTACAATCTTTTGTGTATAGAAGGTCCTTTTCAAATACATATTCTATGGCTAAAAAGGTTCCTGGGATTAATTCTTCCTTACATACATGTATTTTACGGGTATGAGTCCAATAATCATAAAGATTTCTGACAATGCAAATTCCGTTTTGCCTGTTGAAAAATGTAGGTGCTGGGTTGCTACAGAGGAAGGAGCAAAACCCTTTCTCTGCAGATAGCAAGACTCCCTGTATATAGCTAACTATACCTCTGGAGTTTTAGAGACACCTTCCTACAACATAACTAGGATTCTTGCCCTGATGATGGCGGGAGCGAGGCTCGCTATTATTTCGCTGGTTACCGATGAAGTGAGTAAGAAGAGTTGGTAGTGGAGGTGTTTGTCAGAGCTATTGGATGGATCTTAGTGGTCGGACGTGATGAACTGAAACTATAGCCCTGAAGAAGTCCTCTTTTAAAGGACGAAACGAGTTGGCTGTTTAGTAGGCTTTGAAGGTTTGAAAATGCCCTTAAATGCTTGGTGCTCTCTTCCAATAAACGTTTGGAAAATATTGTGTTTAGTGTATTTAAATATGCACACGTGATATCAACAGATTAGCTACAAGACCAAGAGAAACTACAGAGACAAGAAGAGGTGCCAAAAAACACTGTTTTTGAAAATTATACTGAAGAGTTACCAATAGCATACACAATAAAATGTCATCACAGAGTGTATCAGTAGCAAATCAATAGAAGAGAGCACTGGCACAACTTTCAAGGTACAAGTATTAATAATGCATGTTTTAGCACACTCCATTCAATAATCCTTCTAGTAATCACTCTTGGAAACCTCCCTAGTGCCCCACGTAGTACGTGGGAATTTCACCTGCATAGATAGTACTTTATATGTTTCCAAAGGGCCTCTCTAAGCACATTTTGTACGTTTCCAGGACCGTCGGCTAACAAATGCTGCAGTTTGCTTTAATTCCCACATTTTGAGAATTCTCTGGTCAAAACACTATGAAAACTTCATTTTTAGGTTTAGAAATGTGTCAAATATAACAGTTTGCAGTTTTCTATACAGGTGGTGGTTGGTGCAATGTCTCCCTGGATGCTAGGTGGTTCTCTAGATGCTCCAAAGGCTATACCCACATGTTAAATCACATTACAAGGAGTTGCGTAGTCTTATTGTTTCCCGCCTGATGGATCTGCTAACTCTGTTAAAAAGTTTAGCAGGAGGTTTGTGGGTCCCTTGGAGCAATCACAATGCACCACTACAGAGCCTGAAGCCACATTCTCTAGAGCCCTGGGATCCTGGAAAATTCGGGAACAGTCATTAGAGAACCCACTAAAAGGATGGCATCTGAAAGGCTCCATGTACTCTCCATATCAAGAAAAACATTTGTGTTTTATAACACTAGCAAATTAAAACTCAGTTATAGAATCACTGGCAAGAATAATTTTAGGATGCCAAGAGCAACATGGAAGGTTTGGACAGCCACTTACAATGGATGAAATACACAGCTAATTTGTTTATGTTTAGAGAACTACAGAGCACGTTAACACTCCTTAAATCATTTAAGGACAGATTTTGGTACCTCTGATATGTACTGTTGGGTTTGATTTTTATTGACTCAACAGCATATATCGGTTGGCTGATTTGCCCACTTGCATAAGAAGATGGTCTCTTACTCTTTTGATATTGCTGTATTGAAACGGTTATCACATGGTTGGAGAAATCTTTTCACAGGGGTTCCTTGAACAGTTCCAGGACAACCCAGGAAGAAAGTGAAGAAATAAGGCCTAGATCAGTGGTATATATTTGCTTCAATGCCAGAATGTAATGTTTGAGTGCAGCCTTGTAGGAATAAGAGGGACCATTAAAAGATGGAGCATCTGTCAGCCATTTTGTCTTCAGACACAGTGGGAAATCCTTCCCTATGTGGAATGTGACAATCAGATCAAACAACCCCGACATGGCTACCTCGCTGTCACCCCTTGATATTCAGCCTCTAGCTGTCCAAGTCATAATAATCACAATAATCCCACCAAGAGTATGCATCGTAAGAAACAGATATGTAAACGGTAATCAAACTAAAGACATATTAAAAGTTGGGCAAAATGATGGGACGTGAAAGAGGCTCCAACTATAACACGTTCTTAATACAATGATTTCACAGGTTTGCAGCAGTCTCAAGGGAGCCCTTTGCTTTGCTGCAGCAGCGTGTGCACTCTGCCATGCAGAAGGATCATGCTACTGATGGTAGGAGCAGTTGGCACACATTCATGTTTTCTAGACAGTTTAATTATTGTTTTGTACACCGAAGAAGAGGATCACATGCCAAACCCACAAACCACAATTGAAAGCTAATAAATGCCTGAGCTGAAGTTTTCGTGAAGGCCCACAGGGATTTGTATACAGTCAAAACATAGACGGATCAACATGTAAATTGGAGCGCGCTGCCATCTCAATACAATGACAGTTTTCTACGCGTTGCACCAGCTACCAGAAAGCAAATACAAATGCCCTAACAGTAAAGTTTGAAATACCTGTGGACGAGTGCCTGGTTGAAAGGACGTCTGTCCATGTATTTGTCCAATAATTAGAAAGTTAGGATATTGATTTGAGACTCTAAGTTAGTGGTTTAAATAGTAATTGTTAAACCATGAACAAAATCCGCTGTAGGAATTGTCTGAATAATACTATCCCCAAAGTGGATGACATTTCTCCAGTGGATCCTTCCCTCTTCAGAAACAGCAGGATATCTCCCTAAGCCAACTCTAAATCAGGAAAAACGTCTGACTGTTTGGCAAGCTGTGTGAAATGTGATCACAGAGCCACCTGGTCAAATCTCCTCGGGCATGAAGGTCGAATGTCTAGTTAGTTTGAAGACAGAGAAGGTATCAACAGCTGCCAAAGATGCAGGAGCAGTGAGACAAGCGAGGGTAATAAACTTCTGCAAAGTAAAAACAAGCATTTGCAATGCAGTAGGTCTCCATTTGTGAGAGTTAGAGCTATTGATGTTGTAAATGACAATGAGCCTAATTACAAATCTGGCAGACACAAGATTACAAGACTCGCAGTGGCGGTCTGGGCGACCCTGGCAGTCCGGCCCCAAATGTACCGCCGTCTCCGCCGGGATCTCTGCCAGCTTGGTGAAGAAATGTGCTTTGCAGACAGTGCGAGCAGAGAGTGTGCATAACGAGGGTGCTGGTGCCCCCTGCGGGCGGCAGCATTGTTGCTGGCTCGATGCTACCTCCACTTTCACGCTGGGCTGCCGTCAGCCCAGAAGGAAAGTCATAATGGATCAGGTGGCGAGGTCGCCACTACAGTGGTGGCCACCCTGTCAGGAGTTTGGGGGACGGGTGTTCCCATCTGCCAAACTCCTAATCAGGGCCAATGTATTTTACCTATGTGTTTTGCTTTGGGGTGTAGTGGATTTGTGGCAGGTGCCGCAGCAACCCTCCCAAGCCTGTCACTGCAGGAGAGAGGACACAACAAAGCAGCCATCTTGGGAGTGCTTTCGCCTCATTCCTACAGACTGTCTGTGATACCCTAGAGATGCAACCCTTTCTAGTGTGTTTACCTAAACCTTTATAGCACCAAACAAGCCACAAAGAGGCACATTTGTGACATTTAACCTGGAGAATGAGTGGGGTCAAAAGAGTTAGGAGCAATGAAAAGTGAGCAGTCATACATTTCTGTGTGTTAAACTTTTAAAGGAATTATTCCAGTTACATTGGTAATACCAGCCTAACTTTTAAAAACATGACTGTATATAAAGAGAATAACAGAAGAGGAAATTTAACTGCACAGGAGGCTTCACTTTGTGCAGACTGGTGAAACAGAGCTTCAGTGGTAGAAGGGCAGACAGGATAGGTCACATCTGTGACACTGGGTCAGTTTTTAAACTGGAAATACAGAAGGGCTGGTACTCTGTATTCATTTAAAGCACTGCCTTGGGTTAATGGTCCATGACAGCCCTTGGCTCAGGGCTGGACTCTGTAGAACAGATACGTGTACTTGAATCTCCTGGGCCTTGACAGTGCCTTTTTGGTGCATACATTTGTACACTGGCTGATGGTTTTGAAGTAAGAATTATCTGTGCTGGTGTGGTTACTCAAATTTTGAAGTCTTGCCCTTGTCATCTGAACCACTCAGAGTAGAGGTGGAAGCCTGGGTTTGGACGATACAGTGTTTTTTTGGCTAGACCAGTGGTGCCCAGTGAGACTCGAACCAGGCTTGTTCATTGGCATTTTTTCGGGCTATGAAAAATATTCAAATGTATGTTTTTCTTGGGAATTCAAGGTAAGTTCACAACCATGTCAGAGTTTCTTGATACCCACATAAGATAAATTATGTAAACATAATTTATATGGAGCTTATTTACACAGTAGTTACCCTACACGCCTGGCAAGGATCCTACCTCTCAGTCTTTCAATGGACATGCGTGTTCTATAATGACATGCAATAAAGTATTAAAAAAACTCAACACATAACTATAGTATGTACACAGCACAAAAGAATTGCTACATAAAAATGAAATAAAAAAGCTGCTGTGGAGTGCATTGCTTCCTGCGTCACCTCGTGTTCTATAAATAGGCTTTATCAGCTTGTGAGGTCACTGACGTCTCTCCTCTCGGAGTGAGGAGAATGACGTCAGAGGCCCAAAGCAAGCATTTCTAGCAATTAGAAAAATCCTGTGTTCTAAATATTCGGAAAGAAGGTACTTTAAGCCCATATGAATTATGAAGTGAAAAGTTACCCAGCCCGAAGATGCTATAAAGCAGCCATGGCTTTGCAGCCCTAGCCGCAGATGACTATTTCAGTATGCAAAGACATGCAACTAGCAAATTAGGCCAAACTTCCGTGTACAGAAGCAAACAAAGATTGTAGGACCACAAATCACAGGGTTCATTTTAAATGGCAAGTTACAATTACAGAAGTGAAAAAGTAACATACATTTTCACAGGGAGGAGGGGCATTGGGATGCCACCCAGCCTGGAGTGATGGCTCCTCCAGTTATGTTTACATTGTGTGTGTGTTGGTCTTTTTTTTACAGACACAAGGGGCCACATTCACTAAGAAAGCCTAGAGTCTAAAGTGTACCCCTACACTAAAGGGGAGATTTTCAATTCTCAAAGAATTCCAGAAGTAATCCTGCGATCCTGCAACAGTCACTGCTTTTCGGAAGTACTCACAATCGTAATCACCTACACATACATAACTGCTCATGGAAAACACTTTCATATAAGAAAAAAATGATTACTAATACAATTACCTTTTCTCCACTGGGAAAATGTTTTTCCCGGTGGAGAAGCCACCTCTCCTACAATTCCACAAATTCTGGAGATGTTTTCCTCATTCTGTTAAGCAGAAATGATTTACTCCTGTTTGTAACAACAGTAAGTCTCTAAACTTTCCCAGTCTGAGAATATTTGTGAGTAGTTATCAATTCATAAATTTGTGAGTGTGCACAAACTCTCTATGGCATACCCACTGTGAAAAGCACACTCCACATCCCTGAGAGCAGATTTACTCCAATGTAATGTTACATAACACAGGTGTTATATTATGTGTGTATAAATTGTGTTATACGCTCAAATTCATATTCCACTTTTGTAAATCAAGCCATTTACAAAAGTAAGTTGAACCTACACATGCAAATGGCTGTGAATCGGACAATGGGTGCTATGGGGCACATAAGCACAACTTCCTGCTTCCTGGGAAATCATTTGACAAGTAAATCTCATGGTGTTCAATTAGGTGCTGGGAAAAGGTTTGCATTCAAACTATACCTGCAGACCAGGATGTGGACATTGACCCAGCCAAGGGTGGCCACTCTCCACGTCACTGTTGTGGCACTGGATACCAAAGTGGAGGTGCAATGTGTTATATCACACTGATGCTTGGTCCCCTTTTCAGTTTTGACAGAGTTTGGTTGTGTGGCACAGCCGTAAATGAGAAATCACACAGACTGTTTCCAGCTAACAAGCAGCTCTGTGTGAATTTTAATATCAAATACAATATTCCAAGATATGGTGAGGCACATTCCACTCCATCGCTTTTAGCTTGTCTGTGCCTTTACAGGGTGGGACAAACGATATGAGAATTAATTTGGCCCAGCCATTCAATGCGTGTTCTGTTGGATCAGCTGGGCTAGGGAGCTGTGTAATTTTTAGCTCCTCAGGCAAACAAGAACTGTGCCAACGGTGCAGTTCCCATAAAGGTTTTTAAGGTAAATTGGTAATAATTTCACCTAACCACTATGTGACTCCAGAAGGCACCTTCTTTACACCAAAGGGCTTGGTTAGACCATATACCCTCTGAAGGAGAACTTATGCATCCTCAAATGCAACAAATAAAAAGCATCCAGCATTAGTGTACTTCTGGTGTGTAGTCGTAGAACACACAATGAGAATAAGCTAAGACAGTCATGTCCCTCTTAGGCAGTGACTCAGCTCTGACCCCTCTTAGTCAAAGATGATGTCCAGAAATAGTCTGGTCATGTGGTCCACATTAAGCATGCAGTGCCTCCTCTTTGTGCATGTTAGTAGGAGGAAGAGCCACTCGAGTCACAGTTCTGTGACTGGCATATTCTGCGGAGAGGCAGATCCTTTGCAGAGGTCACCTGGTCACTTCTTAGTTGCCGACTATTGTGGTCATGTGTTAAACTGATACTAAAAAGGAGAAATCTTTGCTCAGTCCGTGTTAATGTGTGTTAAATGGCACATGCCGGCTCAACATCCTGTTATTCTAGGCAAATCACTTACTCTCTCCTTGCTACCAAAAAGGAATGTGTTCTTGTATAATGTAACTGGTGCTCATGTAAAGTGCTGTAATACCTTCGTATCAAGTTGGCACTAACTGAACTCAATTTGAAGAGGCCCAATTTATATCCAAAGGGTAGATGTTTTTGCTACCAAGCTTGAGGCCGTGAAGTGCTTGGGTCAGGAATGATGACTCCTTTTTAACCATTTTGGAGACAACACCTTTCACCATCTTCTTACCTAGAAGTAGCCTATTTTCTTGGTTTGTGACCCTCCGGAGTTTATCAAGAGCATATGCTATCGCCTAGCGTTAAGCTCCACTCAAGCCAGTTGGTTAATGCACCCACTGCACAGGTTTTGACAGAGCGAGAATGTCACCGATTACAATCCTGAAAGGCGCCTTCACCTTTTCATCTCTGCAAGGTTGATACAAATGAATTATAGCAATTTTGTTAAGAATGGCACCTGCTTTACAGCACTATCAAATGGCAGAACCTGTATTATCAAGCGCTAAAAACGAGTTATTCCCAGACTGGCCCAACATGCACCAGACAAAAAACCCTATGGGGGAGGATGTGGCGAAAGGTCCGGAGCTGGTGAGCTTGGAGCTGGGGAACATGGTTCAAGTCTCAGTGCCAGCTCAACAACCCCTCGGTTCTGGGCAAATCACTTAATCTCCCCTTGTTACCAAAAATGAAGGTGTTCTTGAGTAATGTAACCAGTGCTCATGTAAAGTGCTGTAAAACCTTTGTATCGAGCTCACACTAACTGAACTCTATTTTAAGAGGCCTGATTTACATCCAAAGGCTAGATTTTTTTGCTATCAAGCTTGAGGCCATGAAGAGCTTCGGTCTGGAGTCACTACTCCCTTTCCATAAATTTGGAGACAATCACCTATCGCCATCTTCTTGCCTAAAACTAACCTATGTGCTTAGTTGGTGACTCTACGGAGGTTATCAAGAGCACGTGCTATCGCCTAATGTTAAGCTCTGCTCAAGTCAGTTGGTTAATGCACCCACTGCAGAGGCCTTGACAGAGTGAGAATGTCACAGATTACAATCCTGACATAGCTTTTTCACCTCTTCATCTCTGCAAGGTCGATGCAAATGAATTATAGCGATTCTGTTAAGAATGGCACCTCTGCTTTGCAGCACTATGAAATGGCAGAACCTGTATTACCAAGTGCTACATAAAAAAAACTAGTTATTCCCAGACTGCCCCAACACGCACCAGACAAAGAATCTTAGGGGAGAGGATGTGGCGTAATGGCCAGAGCTGCCGATTTTGGAGCTGAGCAACACGTTCAAGTCTCGGTGCCGGCTCAACATCCTGTGATTCTGGGCAAATCACTTAATCTCCCAAAAATGAATGTGCTCCTGTATAATATAACTGGTGCTCATGTAAAGCACTGTAATACCTTTGTATTGAGTGCTCCAATACCTTCATGTCAAGTTTGCGCTACATAAAGCTGCAAAAAAAAAACCAATAAATAAATAAAAAAGACCCCCACAGACATCCCAAAGACACAGCAAGATGCCCTGAAACAAGGAAGAAACAACATACAGCCATGAGCACGAAGCAGCAAGGCATAAGAAAAAATAGTGCGCCACACTAAGAAACATGCCCAATCATGCAATAATCCATGTAACAGGGTCAGTCTCCAAGGCGGTAACCAAACAAACGTAAAGTATTTACCAACGATACCACTGGATTGTTGAAAGGCAAACCCAGGAACGAATGAAAGTGATGGGCATGAGATGGGCGTGGTTAAAGTCCACAGTATAGATTACAACATAACGAGAAGAGCAGCGCTGGTGCGGAGCTATGCTCAACCTAATGACAACAGGAAAGCATTCACGGCTGAGCAAAACGACATACTGTAGAACAACTTGAGCTCACCGGGTTTTGATCCTAATACAACACATCAATTAAATACTCATACAAGCTAACTAAGTAAATTAGGTGAGAGACCAAAACATAATGTGCTCCCTATCAAGGGTGCACTACAGGTGGTGTTGCTCAGATTATAACCCCAAGTCTTGGAGGGCACATGATAGAAGCCCAGGAGAGAAAACATTCCATCTACTAGCTCCATGAGGGGGGAACGATGTGAATGCAACTGATAGCAATACATGCTAACAAATTCACGTGTTAGGTTATACATCTAATAGGCTTTGTGCTCCTAATATGACAATTTGAATTGTGCTGGGGGACAAGATATTAAGGGATCTGACGTGCACAAACCACCTAAATAGCACATTTAGGGCCTAATTAAGAGTGTGGCTGTCCTCAGACCGCCACACACGCGGTGGCTGTCGTACCGCTGTGGTTGTGGCAGTCTGACGGGCCCATTACAAGGTTGACAGGCAGCTTGGCTAACCTACCACCGTCTCTGCTGGGATCGGAGATCCTGATGGGCTGTCGGCGGTGCTGGTTAGAATCAGCCAGGGTGGCGCTGAACTCAGCGCTGCGCTACTGATTACAACCTGGTTCTCCACCAGCCTTTTCATGGCGATTTCACCACCATGAAAAGGCTGGAGGAGAACAGGTGCAGGGGCCTTAGGGGGGGCCCCGGCCCAGCACTTTTTAATGTGCACTGTCTGCTGTGCACATAGTGCACATTATGAGGGTGCAGGTGCACCCTGTGGGTAGCAGCATTGCCGCCAGCTCGATTACAAGCGGCGACAATGCTGCTGCCACTTTCCCACTGGACTGACCAGCGGAAACCTTTGTTTATGCCGGTCAGCCCAGTGGGAAAGTCTTGATTGGGCCGACGGGTAGGTAGCCAGCATGGAGGCAACCACCCTGTTGGGAGTTTGGCGGATGGGTGTTCCCTTCCACCAAACTCATAATTGGGCCCTCAATCTGTTGTGCCTGATTCTAGAAAGGTACGGCATTAAGCACTTTATGTATGGGATCAGAATTGTCTGGTGTGACTCAAATCGCTGCGCATCAGATGGCGTGGCTCCTTTTCCCAGTGGTGAAGACCTAGTTACTCTTCATGTACACCCGGACCTGTCGGGGCAGTTCAAGTCATCACACCTCAGATGTGTGCCTCTTTCCTGGGAAGTGCAGATTTGGGGGGTCATTCTGACCTCGGCGGTAAAAGGCTCTTACCGCCGGTCAGAAGTCCGCCATTCTACCGCCGCGGCCGCGGTAAACCGCCACGGTCATTCTGACCCACAACTGCCAAACCGCCAAAAACCCGACATCCACGGAAGGCCGCCTCATCAGCGGTCAGCGATAAACTGGAGATGACCAAACCTCCACCGTCACGCCAACACAAACACGCCCATGCCATTACGACCCACGAATCCACGCGGCGGTCTTTCAACCGCAGTATTCCATTGGCAGTACACACCGCCGCGGTCAAAATACACACACCTTTACAAAACACAGCCACATTGGACAATTCGAAATACACACACCTGATACACATACACACACCACACCCACACATCCAATCAACTATAAAACACACACCCACATCACCCACAAACCCCCACTACTAGAAATTCGGAGAGAAGGCGAGAGAGAGAGAGAGAGAGCACAGCTATCGAAAACCCCAACACACAGAGGAACACAACATCATCACCCACACCACATCCACGCACAAAACACCACACACCACCACACACACCACACTCATCACCACAAACACCACCCCATGGCACCCCAAAGACACCCCAGGTTCTCGGACCAAGAACTCAGGGTCATGGTAGAGGAAATAATTAGGGTAGAGCCCCAGCTATTCGGCACACAGGTGCAGCACATCACAATAGCCAGGAAGGCGGAGCTATGGCAAAGGATCGTCGACAGGGTCAACGCTGTGGGACAGCATCCCAGAAACCGGGAAGACATCCGAAAGCGCTGGAACGACCTACGGGGGAAGGGGCGGTCGATGGTGTCAAGACACAACATCGCTGTGCAGAAGACTGGCGGCGGACCCCCACCCACTCCA
Source organism: Pleurodeles waltl (assembly GCF_031143425.1). Classification (NCBI taxonomy): domain Eukaryota; kingdom Metazoa; phylum Chordata; class Amphibia; order Caudata; family Salamandridae; genus Pleurodeles; species Pleurodeles waltl. Next base: position 887,768,543 of record NC_090442.1, read on the forward strand.
CCCGAATTCACAGCATGGGAGCAAGAGGTCTTGAACATCCTGCATCCTGAGGGCCTCACTGGAGTAGGCGGAGGAATGGACTCTGGTAAGTCTAATCCCAACTACTTCACCCCCCCAACCACCAGCATGCCAACCCACACCCCCACCCTCACCCCCAACCCCCCAGCACACATCCTCCCTGCCAATGTCTCACCAGCACAACCCACCCAACACAACACCAATCCCTGAATGCCAACACAAACCATGGACACCCATCACCCAAGCATGACCACTGCACATACCCATCCCCCCCACAAACCACCCTCACAACTCCTCCCACAAGGGAATGCCAGCACTGGGGGACAAGGGCACCCACAAATCGCACGCCATGGCACACACAGAAGCAATAACCATACTCTTTTACCCCTGCAGGGCCCGAACGCCAACACACCGGCCAGGAGGGTCCAGATTTGTCCATCCCGCCCCAAGAACAGGCCCCCAGTGATGACAGCAGCTCTGTCGACCTAGAACCTGATGACCAGCCCGGACCATCGGGGACCTCTGGACAGTCGGTTCCCCACACACAGACACAGGCCACAGCAGACCCAACCCCCTCTGGGAATACCAGCACAGCTCCCACCCAGCGGGCCCATGCCTCTGTCTCCAGGACGCGTCAATCAGCGGTGTGTCCGCCACTACAGGGCACCCAGGCTGACCCACCACCCCAACAACAACAGGGACCTGGAGGCAGTGGTAGTGGGCACACCGTCCAGGGGACAGAGGCCTGGGGAAACAGGGCAACTGGGAGGGCTGCTGTGCGAGAGGGGGTTGACCGGCCCAGGGAACCCACTCTCCAAGAGGCCCTCACCACCATCATGGGAGCATACCACCGCTCCCAGGAGACGATGGCGACGGTACTGGCCAGGTTCCAGGAGATCCAGGCACAGCAGGAGGAACGGTACATGGGGTTCAGAGACGAACTCAGGAACATCGGTACCGCAATGGGGACCATCGTCCTGGCCCTCAACCAGATAGTCACCACATTGCGGGACCATGTGGCACCCCAAAGGGCCCCTGTCACCAGCCCGGACGACGAACAGCCTACCACCTCCGCCGGCGCTAGTGGACAGGAGGCCCCAACACCACGACAGGCCACCAGAACCCCACCTCCTGCTGAAGATCAACCACCCCGCAAGCGGAACCTGAGATCACACAAGAAGACAGAGTAGGATGCCAAGACCCCCGCCAGCAAACAATACCCCCTGATGTCATCCCACTGTCCCACATTGTCACCCTGTCCAACCTTGAACTCCCCCTGCTCCATCCTTCCACAGGCATATGGGCAATGCACCTGTGCTACTGAGAACTGGACTCTGCCATGGACATTACTCCACCCCCACCCATCACCGTTTTACTATCATGGACCTATACGCAGCACTTAAAATAAATCACCAATTGCACTTCAAATGTCAGGAGTCTGATTGTATTCTTTACAAATGTATTACACATAACGGTGCAATAATGTTCATTTACATTGTGATGACAACATACCAGTGTCAATAAGCATTAGTCCATGGGCAAACCAAGCAGAAGTCACGCTGTGGGTCATACAGCTCTGAAAAGGGAAGGGAAAGTCAAAAATCAGTGAAAAGGAACTGGGGGGAAACACAGAAAGTAGAGATGCAGGAGGCCAGAAGTAAATGTTAAATGGCGTGGGTGATTCTTACCTGTGTGCTACTGAAAATACTGTTGTATAACTGTGTCCCTGTTGTCCGTGTCGTCCCCGTCGTCTTCCTCCTCTTCACTCTCCACAGGCTCCACAGCTGCTACAACACCACCATCTGGACCATCCTCCTGCAGGAAAGGCACCTGGCGTCGCAATGCAAGATTGTGAAGCATACAGCAGGCCACGATGATATGACACACCTTCTTTGGTGAGTACATGAGGGATCCCCCTGTCATATGCAGGCACCTAAACCTGGCCTTCAGGACCCCGAAGGTCCGTTCTATAATCCTCCTAGTTCGCCCATGTGCCTCATTGTATCGTTCCTCTGCCCTGGTCCGGGGATTCCTCACTGGGGTCAATAGCCAAGGCAGGTTGGGGTAACCAGAGTCACCTATTAGCCACACACAGTGTCTCTGTAGCTGTTCCATCACATAAGGGATGCTGCTATTTCGCATGACATACGCGTCATGCACTGACCCCGGGAACTTGGCATTTAGATGGGAGATGTACTGGTCAGCCAAACAGACCACCTGGACATTCATCGAATGGTAATTTTTTCTATTTCTGTACACCTGCTCATTGTCTTTTTGGGGTACTAAAGCCACATGGGTCCCATCAATGGCACCAATGATGTTGGGGATATGTCCAAGGGCATAGAAATCACCCTTCACAGTGGCCAAATCACCCTCCTCAGGGAAAACAATGTATCTCCGCATGTATTTCATCAGGGCAGACAACACTCTACAGCTACGTCACAAGCACCTGCACCCAAAGACAGCACACCTGACTCTCCTACAACCACATCCTCTTCCTCCACTCCCATACCCACTACACCTACCCTTTACGTTGGTCCTAAAAAACTTTACCTCTCCAAACTTAACCTCTTTGCCCCACCTGACCCACCCCCTCCATCTGCTAAGAGTCCCAAGAGCACCTCAGCCACCACCAGCCCTGCTTCAAGTGTCACCATTGTGCACGGGTTTTGGAGTCCACCCTTTCCCAGCACTGATACATCGGCCAGCAGCAAGGGGACAGCCAGCCCCCCCCCCCTGGAAAGAGGACCTGTAAAATCAAGGGCCGCCGCGAGAAGACTGACACGGCTGCCCCCAAGGAGCAAAGTCCTGGGCCGTTACCTGCCACAACATCCAGGGGAGGCAAGGGCCAGAGAGCCTCATCGAAGGAGGGCAAGGGCAGCAGGGCGGAGAAGTCAGCCAGCAGGGGCGCGGACCAGGAGGGCCCCACAAGCCCCATCCCGGGTGTGAGGGAGGACACCCACGGGCCCAGGACTCTGTCACAGAAGGGTCCAGCAACTGCACGGTCGGAGGGCGACTAAGCAGGGAGTCCTGGCAAAGGTCTGGCTCCCTTGAATGACTGGACAAGCACCGCTGAAGAGGGCCCCGCCGTGCAGAAAGACACCGCTGAAGAGGGCCCCGCCGGGCAGAAAGGCACCGCTGAAGAGGGCCCCGCCGTGCAGAAAGACACCGCTGAAGAGGGCCCCGCCGTGCAGAAAGACACCGCTGAAGAGGGCCCCGCCGGGCAGAAAGGCACCGCTGAAGAGGGCCCCGCCGTGCAGAAAGACACCGCTGAAGAGGGCCCCGCCGTGCAGAAAGACACCGCTGAAGAGGGCCCCGCCGGGCAGAAAGGCACCGCTGAAGAGGGCACCGCCGTGCAGAAAGGCACCGCTGAAGAGGGCCCTGCCGTGCAGAAAGACACCGCTGAAGAGGGCCCCGCCGTGCAGAAAGACACCGCTGAAGAGGGCCCCGCCGTGCAGAAAGGCACCGCTCCGCTGGGCCTTTCCTGTCAGGCACCGCTCCGCTGGGCCCCGCCGTCTCAAGCACCGCTCCGCTGGGCCCTTCCTGTCAAGCACCGCTCCGCTGGGCCCCGCCGTCACAAGCACCGCTCCGCTGGGCCCTTCCTGTCAAGCACCGCTCCGCTGGGCCCTTCCTGTCAAGCACCGCTGGCCCATTGACAGTGCCGGGTCTGTGTCGAGCTAGTGTTCACGCTGCACTCGGGGCACCCTGCCTCCTCCATTACCTATGGAGTCTGTGATCCACCTGATGGCCTGTGTCTCTGCACTCCCCAGGATGGCACAGTGGGCAGACCACCCACTGTAGAGACTTGTGAGACTGTGTCTTTGCACTCCCCAGGATGGCACAGTGGGCAGACCACCCACTGTAGAGACTTGTGAGACTTTGGCTTTGCACTCCCCAGGATGGCACAGTGGGCAGACCACCCACTGTAGAGACTTGTGAGACTGTGGCTTTGCACTCCCCAGGATGGTGCCTGTAGTTTTGTCATCTGATGCCCCAGCAGTGTTCTCTCCAACGGACTCAGGTCTCCTGTGTGGGCTTTGCCCATGTGTTGATACACTTTGGCCCACGGACAGTGGAAATTTAAGTGACTGTGCAGGACTTATTGCCTATGTTGATCGGTTTCGCAATGTTCTTACTTGTTTTTTTTACAATTCATATTGCTATTTTACCATGACTTCAAAGAACCTCTTTTATACATAAATGTTGTTTCTCACTTTAATTATGTCTTTGCATTATTCCGGGGGGTTTGGGTGGTGTCACTGTGATTTGGTGCTCTGCATTGGTGTGTAGATAGTTGGGGGGGGGGGTCGCATATGTGTGTGCCCGTCAGCTTTCCTCCTCCCCCCTCCCCTGTGTCGTAGGTGCAGTACTCACCGTTGTCGTCTGCGCCGGCGTTCGTACTCGTGGTAGATGAGCAGGTAGACAATAGCTGGTAGGATGTTTAATTCGGGTTCCATGCTGTTCTCCGTCCTCGTGGAGTGTGTATAGGTGAGCGTTTTCCCGTTTGTAGTCTGTTTCCGCCGTGTTTTTATCGGCGGGGCACCCGCCCCGGAAAAGGTGGCGGATTGGTGAGTTGTGATAGGGTGGCCGGTACATTGTCTGCCGCCTGCCTGTTGGCGGTGACCGCCGCGCTGTTTGTCTGTCCCGCCGTGGCGGTCGGAGTGTTAAAGTGGCGGCCTGTGTTGGCGGTTCCCGCCAGGGTCAGAATACCTTTTTTTTGACCGCCTGCCTGTTGGCGGGTTGGCCGCCGCTTTATCACCGACCGCCGGGGTTAGAATGACCCCCTTGGTGTCTATTTGGGTATTGGAGTGCCTGGCTGGGTGCCGCTGTGACCTCGCAGTGAACTGCCCGATTGGTGCCCAAACCTCTATGTCAACTGTTGCCTGATCAACAATTATTTCTGTCTTTCCTCCACCTTGTTCCCGGGATCCTGAGAAGTTTGACTTTGGCCACAAGTGGCCTGGTATTCGGGGAAAGGTTGCTTCATCTCCAGCTCATAGGGGGCAGGGTAGTAGGAACTGGTTGCCAGGGGGAGAGCAGAGCTAATTAATAGTGCTGCAAGTCTTGGTATCATTTTGCTGCTAACGTTGTGAACCAGGGTGCACTCTGCAACAGTGTGTAATTGAACTGGGGTAATCTCTAGGGTGGGTCTTGTAATGACAACATTTGGCTCCGCATGAGGGTGCTGGGAGGGAAAAGATTATTTTTTTCACGGGTTCATATTGTTTCTGGTGTTTAACACAATGAGGCCAAGTACTGGGAGTAATATTTCTAAATGTGATTTATACCCAGAATTACACGATGATGATGCTGTGTTAATAATGTGTGTGTGTAGAATACACATTTTATTTACATACACTTCGTCTGAAGTCTCTTTTGTGACGTTCAGTGTAATTGTTGTGTGGAAGTGCTGTGCCATTGCTTTACACATTGCCCCTGTGATAAGCCTGACTGCTCTGCACCAAGCTACCCAAGGGTGAGCGAAGGTTATACAGTGAGTATAATCAACCACCCCTGACAGGAGTGGCAGGTTCAGCATGGATATGGCCTTGCCTCAGCCAACCAGAACGTGCCACCTCCAATACCCATTCTATAAATACAGTTTGAACATAGCAGGATTCTGCTGTTAAAAATCAAATGGTGGTTGCGCCAGTGAGGTAAGGCAGCATAGACGGAGGCAACATGGCTAGGACTACATTTCCCTGTATCTCCCATGCGCTAATGCCTGTGCGTGCAAGCCTGATGGACGCTCCTAGTGTCAGTGGATGTGTAAGTGGCATCTGCGCCCTAGGATGATTGAGACGATTCCGGTGTGAAAACAGAGACTCCTCCATTAGCCAGGAACATGCAGGGCTCGGAGGTTACTATGTAGGAACAGTGCAGGGCACGGAGTCTTGACGAAATAAGTCTCTGGGAGCATATCTCATGGAGGTAGCTCTATTTCATTTTAAGATTGAACGGGTGAGAATCAAAAACTATGTTGGTTGCCTTAATATGTGTGACTACAGAGCCTGCCCTCCTCCAGAAACCTTATGGAGACTTGAATTTTAACTGGGAAGTGCAGGCCTAGTTACTTAATTGGCTTGGATGCAAATGGGTTTACACCTCACAATGCACAGAATGTGAAGTGTTTCTGCATATGATGTTGACTTTCACCCAAGTCTGTTGACAACAATGAGGGGTGGAATACAGAGGAGTCATAAGTGTGCATGACTCTCCACAATCATAAAGTATGGTTTAAGACAGGTAATATTGCCCATAATAATGGAATGATACTAAATGTGTCCTTTTTTTCTTTTCTCCAAAATTCAGCCAAAGCATAGGGAAATACCCTTTATGGTTTGTACATGCATGTTTCTATGGGTGTGACATCAGTGTACTGTCATGTGGTAAATTTACCATTGCATATAAGGGATTATAGATTATAGCGGTCCTGAAGAAAGCCCAGTGACCCGGTTTGGCAATGAGTAGGGCTGAAACACGTCGACCTGTGGCATTTAGGTCATAATATACCCTAACGACACCACCTTTTAAACCTGTTTTTAACCTTGACAAAGGTACTCACAATAAAGAGCAGAGGAACCTACAGGCAATTTTAATAAAATGAAATCCCGTAGAAATAAGTGCTCACTCCGCTCCACCCACTCACTCTAGGTTCAGATGGTGATGGTCCAATGATGAATCATGCCACGGGTGGTACCTGTGGGTGATGAACCTTAAAAATAATCTAAGATATTCCCAGGGTCTATCATATCACCATCCTTCAGTGCACAGGTAAAGTAGGAGCACCTTCTCTTTGTAATAGGATTGATCTAAAAGAGTGTCATATGTTTTCGAGGGGAGAAGCAAATTGTATCAACCGAGTACTAGAACATAGATATAAAAAGTGGCTGAGGCAAAAAGTGTATACAATAACCTTGCAGATAAACCTGTGTACTGTAGCCTGACTGCTTTACTCAGAACTCGCTAGGGCTGTATGTGAATACCCAGATGTAGGCGTAAGTTAGGCATATGTAATTTACGCCTCGAAAACCTGTCCCAAACATATCTGCCATGACTCCTGTATTGTTCAGCATCCACCTTTGTACTACAGATTCCTTTAGTGCAATAGCAATCTCTATGCTCTCAGGAAGCCACTAGAAAATACGTTTGGGGTCTACAACCCAATGTAACTTGTTCTTGAAGTTGTTTGTGAGATGGTGACTTGAGCTTGAGCACGCGCCCCACACATCCTTTAGAGGCTCAAATAGATCTGTGAGTATCTGTGTCATAAAATGCATACAAATCTAACGCAATCGCTATAAAATCCTCAAAAGAGATTGATTGGTTGTAGACTGCGACAAGAGCTAGAGGCGACTAAACTTTAAATGACGAGCATCGTGCCCACCTTCACGGATGGCAGGTCTCATTATGCTTTAGGGAATAAGACGTTGTTAAGATGAATTATCAGATGAGAAAGTTCGTTTCTGCTGGGAGGAGAAGCGTAACACTGGGACAAAAAAAAGGTGAAACTCGGAAGCATTCTTTTTTCAGAATTTTATTTGTACTTTTTTGAAATTGATAAGACTAAAAACTTCCACAAACTCCCGCTGCCGCTTCTCTGGATTCCGCTGCACTATAGAGTGCCCACAGCGCTCCTTTTCGGTCATTGTACAAGTACTTAAAATTGTTTAGGAAGCAGATACACATCAACTACGGCCAACATGCAATTGCTACATAATCGGTTGTCCTTTAGGCCAGTTTCCTGCCCTCTGCACATTCCATCAAGCCATTTTCTCGAAATAACACAGAGGGGGCCAGAGTCGGTCAATCTTTTCGTTTCACAACGAGCACTGACAGCTGCATACATTTTCCACATGTAACTGCCTCTTTTCTTTTTCACAATCAACCCAAGGATCCACACGTCACCTCCGCTAAATAGCCGATGTTCTGTAAAAAGGAATTACTCTTATATCTACTAATTTCCAGAACTGGGTTGTAGAAAGGCATTACCCGACTACACCCCTAGTAATAATATTTTCCATCTGCACTTCAGACCAGAGTTATAGCCATCTCCAAGCACTTTAAATAAAAAGTTTGTGCTCTGATACTCAAGTAATCAACCTGGGTTGGCTTTATAAAGATGAGAATATGTGACAAGGATGCCACCCTCAATGCTAGTGGTGAGTGCTGACTTTTCTTGAAGGCTCTAAATATCTGACTAATTTAAATGGAGCAATACAGCAGATTTTGTATCAGTCAAAGCAGTTAGCAATCTAAGGGTTACTTAGACCAACCCCTATTTCTCCATCTCATTTAGTTCCATCTTGCTTCTGGGAGTTCACCTTTCCAATAATCATGTTAATCACTGCTTACATTTTGAATTACCTGGAACACTGGGAATTACGTCATGATTTGGATAAACAGATGCTTAATCTGAACGCATATATTTGCACACCACGCATTAAACCCCATTGCTGAAAACAAATCTTCAGTGGTGCTGAATTTTGCTTCGACCAACACATCAGTGAATCACCCTAAAAAAGAGGAGTGATCAGCCACCAAAACAATAATATCTATGTCAAACCATGTGGTAGTCTAGGGAAAGGAACTCCCCCCCCCACTGCCTCGTTTAACTGTCTATCTATCTTTGTTGCCTTGGGGCCATATGTACAAACACTTTTTCCCATAGACACAGAATGGGTAAAAACCTTTGCTACATCTGGCCCTTAGTCTCAATAATCAACTGGTGTGAGGAGCTTCTCACTACACCCAACCACAGTCATATTTCACACATTGCTGACTTGAACACGGGCCCCAATATGACCAGGGGCATGGCTGGCAAGCTGGCTGCTCTGCTTGAGGTCCTGGAAGCTTTTGCGGTCTCTCTCTAGTTTTACAATATTGCTGTTTCTTTTCTCCTCTTAGCTACAGTAAATACTTGGGATTCTTAACTGGCAAATCAAAATACATGTGGTGCACACTTGGTCACCCTAACCGGCTCTACCTTAGTGTTTTCTGACCCAGGGATTCTCATTGAGGGCTAGAAGCTGTGGATAGCCATGGTGAGCCCTGCTCTTGGTGTGTCTGATGTACTCTTTTTAGGTTGCAGCCTATCACCAGCTCAGCTGTCTAGTTTGCTAAAGAGCTAAAGACATCTTTAGGACTTTAAGAAAATTGACAGAGGAATGCATTCAGCTCATTGAATACCTTTGGTTTGTAACTCCTACCTTCTGGCTTTCCATTTGCTGGCTTTATTTGCTTTAGGCTCTCCAGGTTCAGTTTGTCCCTACTCTTACCTAAACCGTGTTCTCTGTATCCTTCCACGAACTCGTTTTGTTAACAGGCCTTTAAATCTTGCTCTTATCTCATCACATGTGCTGTGCATTCAAAGACCAAGGTCAAATGTCTGGCCCTGTCTTCCAAGGGCACTTGTTTACTTTTCTTTCTCTGACTTCAAAGTGAGAGAATTTATGTAAAAACTTTGCTGGGTACTGGGGATAGGGAACAGTTTTTTAATAGAACATGACAACATTTAAATTAACTGTTCAAGTATTTCAGAATATATTGGAATTATGAACGCACACATGAAGCACATTTTTGTTAATCTGAAGTGTGTTGTAAACAAATACTTTAATATGATCAAAACTAATCATTAAACTAGGTGATGCAGTTTCCACACATTTTTGTCTGTGCACTGTAAAGTTTTATTAGTAAAACTGTATGTTTGTGCAAAAGTAATGGTCATTTAAATTGAAAATGTGTTGTCTGTAATGGCAGTGTGCCACCACACCATGAATACTCCACTCTATGCCACTCCACTTTACTCAGCACCACTCCACACCACTGCACTCTACTCTGCACCACACCACTTTACAGCACCCCATACCTCTGCACTCTATACCACTGCACTCTAACCCACTTCACGGTACTTCTCTCTGCTCTACACTGTACCACTCTACTGTACACCACTGCACTCTTTGCCGCTGCATTTTAAACCACTCCAGCTTAGGCCACACCAATCTACGCTGTACAAATCCACTCTAATCCACTGTACTCTATGCCACTCTGCAATATTGCAGTCTACGCCAATGCACTCTATGCCAATACACTGTCAACCAATGCACTTTGCTCTTTAACACTCAACTCTTTGCCCCGGCATTCTACACTAATCCACTCAAGGCCACTCTAATCCACTCTGGACTACTGCACTCTTGCCACTGCACTCTTCACCACTTTACTCGACACCATTACACTCTATGCCACTATACCAACTGCACTCTGCCCTGCACCTCTTCACTCTACGCCACTTCACTCTACTCTGAAAAAATCTACTCTACACCACTACACTCTATGCCATTCTACTTCACTCTGCGCCACTCCACTCTATGCTACTGCACTATACGTATTCTAACCTTAACCACTGCACTCTATGCCAATGCATTCTACACAACTGCACTCTATGTCACTGCACTCAGAGCCACTGCACTCTACTCTGCAACACTGCACTGTCTGCCACTCAGCAGGAATCTACTCTGCACTGCTCCACTCTATGCCACTGCCCTCAATGGCACCATACTCTACTCTACACCACTGTACGCTACTCTACTCTGCACCACTGTATGCTAGTACACTCCATGCCACTGGACTCTGCTCTGAACTCTATGCCACTCAACTCTACTCTGTGTCACTACCCTCTGCATCACTCAACTCTACGACACTCCAAAATGCACCACTCTACACCACTCTACTGTACATAACAGCACTGTACGCCACTCCACTCTGTGCCACTGCACTCTATCCCACTTTACTCCACTCTTTGCCACTTCACTGTACGCTACTACACTCTGTTCCCCTTAGTTCTACTATGCACCACTCTAATCTACACTACTGAATTCTACGCTTATACAGGTCTTCAAGGATCCACAGAGGCAAAATATGGTTGCTAACTGCGATCAATTTTCCTCCTGGTTCGGGGAGTCACTGTTGCAGCCTGCTGATACTGAAACAATGAACGCTCCTTTTTCTACAGACTTCTTCTAAGGTGTTCTTGTTTCATGGCTTCTCCGAATTTCCTTGCCTGTCTCCCAAACAGCTGAGGGCTGATCAGGTAAGTGGCTGGGGAAAGGTCAGAGTGCTGGTATTCTAAATACTGTGTGTTAACTGTGGCAGAGACATGTAGATCCCAGGGCGATCACTGTAGGACCAGAAGTAAGTGAGACCTCCCAGTAACCAAGCTAACCACATTATTAAGAGTTACCTATATGGGCTCTACAAACTATGGGAAAGGAAAAGGCTGTAGGCGACATGAGAAATCCTATTCAATTGCAGGGTGCCTTTCAGTAATAGCAAGTGTTAAAAAGGGATTAAAATAGACCCATCATTATAACTGTCAGTCGCTCTTCAAGTTCAATGCATGCCCTCTTCTACTGAGTCTCTCTGCGCCTCTGAATCACACTGACTACTGGAACCAAAGACAATACAGAAAGCAGGCGAAGTAGAGATACTTTGGCATCTGCTCTGGTGGCCTACAACAGCCTCCACGCGCCCAAACGATTAAACCAGAAAATATGTTACATGTTGCCACTCACCCAACTGCAACCAGAATTCAGGAAGGATGAAGAGCACAGAAGAGCCCACAATGACTCAGCCTTTACTATACTCTCTATATAACACCTCAAATGAAAATGCTAAAATTGTTAACTCCATGCTGCTCATCAACAAATCTACATTGAAAGCTGCCCACTTCATGAAGGATACTCATTTAGGTTCTAATGACAAGAACCGAGCCATGAAAGTAGTTGCAGTCTTATACGATTCTGAAAAATTTGACACAGCAAATATGATTTACAGTCACACCAACATCCACGAAAGCCCAGTGTGACCAACAGGCCCTAACAAACGAAAATTATTCAACATCTTCCATTGACAGGGACTCCCTGCTGACGATGAACACTCCCACAAAAACTTCAGAACTTGCTCCTACCAGTTAGAAACTTAATCCTACCTGTCTTAATAGTTGTGTACACTGAGGATGTCACAATTCTTTTATCTGAACTAAATTCAGCACTAGTTTTATATTTGTAAAAAATACATAATGCCAACAAAACACAGATCATTTTGGGGAAAAGAGCTGTGGCTACCAGGGGTCACGTAAACGCTAAATGTAACTGTTCTTTTCTGAATTGCCAGACTAAACTACATTTAGACTTATGGAAAAATGTATTGATCTCATTAGCTGATCAACTCAATCTAGTAAAAATGACAATTTTATCAACTTTGTTTTTCACTTCTACTCCACTTACCTGCTGCCTACCTTAGGAAACTAGAGCAATGCCCAATGTAAATCAATGAAATTCCTAAAGCTCCCATAATTAGGGGTCAATCCCTGACTGTAGGCTTTAGTACTATACTCTAGCAATTGACAGAACACTCTGCTGGTGGATTAACATTTTATTCAGCAGTAGCTTCTGAGCTGCATCATACCAAATCATTAATCCAAAGTTCTTCAAAAATGTTGGCTTAAGATATTAAAAAACTTGGGCATTTGGCATGGCATTAGCTATTTCTACATATTCCTGAAATTCACTCACTTATTCCATTATATGGACATCTGGAGCTGCCCATTATTTTTTTCAATATATATTTTGAAAAATTAGATGAACTAGGAATTATTACCATTAAAGATCTGTTTCAGGACGAAACACTGAAATGCTTTCAGTCCCTCCAAATTGAGTTTAGTCTACGCCTTCAAATATTTGCAAATTGGACACAGTCTTTTAGAAAAGGCCACACTGACTCTCCCACTACACTAAGATAGCCCTTGGTTAAAACTATTCTTTGGCTTTGACATTGCTTCTATTTCTATGGTTGCTCAAGACAAATAAAAGTGGGACGATTTGGAATGTTGGGCCAGTAAATGGTTTATTTTGCTACTGGGGGCAATTGAAGAAGATCAAATTTCTTGTATTTTACAGAGGCCTTCTAATCTGTCCAACAAGATTAACAGCCCAAAATAACACACTCTGATTGATTTTTATGTAACGCTATCTAAACGTTCTAAATGGCACCAGCTATGTCCCCAATCTCACAATGTGCAAGTAAGTAGCATTCCTTTAATTATTCCTTAGCTGCCACATGCTGGAAGAGTTTTGGATCATCATCTTTCAGAAACAAAGTCAAATATCCTCAACACCAGTCACCTTGGATCCACTTACTGTTCTTCTTGGCTTACATAAAGACGGCAGAGTTTTTATCCTTTGACCACATTGAGCTTGTTCAAAATAAAACTGGTAAAGTAGATCTGCTTCCACTTTTCCTGATTTGTAGAGAGACTTCAATGAAAGTTTTTCACTGGAATACCAAATATTATTGCACACAGCAGTTTATTTAGATATCATCACTGCTGGAACAAGATGATTAACTATCTTAACACCAATAAGTCATTTTCCTCCTACACTTTTTTATATTGAATGAACTTGGGATGTGAATGTACTGCTTATAACTAATGCTTTTTTTATATGTGTGATGTCTTGGATCTATTGTTCTATGCATGTGCTATGTATTTTTGTCTAGCTAAAAGAAATTTTTACTTGACCATCAACTTAGTTCAGAGAACTTGGCGAAGCCACCATGTCTCAGCAAGTGGAAACCCTGAGAATTATGCTACCCAGTCGACTCCAAAAGTCTCTCTGGTAAATATCTGTTAGACCTGTCAGCCTTAGGGTGGCCTTCCCCCCCAATGTTTTGACTTCCTCCGCTGTTTTTCTGACCTGGCTTTAGAACACTGCACACTTTACCACTGCTAAGCAGTGCTAAAGTGCTTCTGGTCTCTCCTTAAACATGTCAATATTGGCTTATCCTCAATCGGCATATTTAATTTACTTATAAATCCTGCTAAAGTGCACTACAAATGCCCAGGGCCAGTAAATGAAGTGCTACTGTTGGACCTGCAGCCCTGATTGTGCCACTCACTTAAGTTGCCCTTTCAACATGTCTCAGGCCTGTCTTTTCAGAGCCTATGGGCCTCATTATGAGTCCAAGGACCGCCAGTCTTGCGGTGATGTTCAGACTGCTGCAACTGTATCGGCCCAACTGCTGCATTACAACCTTGCTGGGTGGACTCGTCACGGGAACTGCCATCTCTGCCGGGAACATGGTTCCTGATGGGTCGACGGCGGCCGGAGTTGTATTCAGCCACGGCTGCGCTGAACTCAGCTCAGCCATGCTAATTAGAACCCCACTTTCCGCCAGCCTTTCCCTGGTGGTATGACCACCAGGGAAAGGCTGGCAGAAAGCCAAGGCAGATGCCCCCCTGCTCAGCACCATCGGCGTGCACATTCCAATGGTGCTGGGGTGCTACAACATAAGGGAGCCGAGGCCAACACCGTAGCACTGTTGCCCAGCATGAACATTGTAGTACAATGTTCCCATCGGTCAGCCTGGTGGGTACATTGTAATATGGTCTGGGGGGACCCCACCGCCATGGTGGTGGCATCCTTCCTGTGAGTTTTGGTGGTCGGCTTGTCTGACCACCGAATTCATAATGTGGCCCTTTATGTTCAGTTTTAAACAGCCATTTCGTCTGGTCAGGTAAACCTCTTGCCAGATCCAAACCTTTCCTTTTTAATGCATTTGTCTCCCCTACGGTAGACCCTGGACAGCCCGGAGGGCAGAGTGCAATGTATTTAAAATGTAGGATGTGCTTTTAAGTTTTACATGTCTTAGTAGTGAAAAACTCTTAAATTAGTTTTTCACTACTACAATGCCTATATCTCCGAAAGGATAACATTGGAGTTGCCTTATTGCATTCTATATGTGTAATTTCCAAATGGGAAGAGATAATTTCTTCAAGTTTGCCGTCTCTAAAATCTAAAATCCTAAATTGTGGTAACGTCGGATTTTAAATTACAGTTCTGAAAATGCCACTTTTAGAAGATTGGCATTTTCTTGGCTTAGCCATTTGGTGCCTGCAGCCTGTCTACAGTCACATGACTATGATGGGCCATATAGGGCAGGATGGGAGTGAGATGCTGGACACAGCCTCACTTACACCTGAATAGGCTGCATCTGGTTCACACACAAAGGGCCTAATGAACCTGTATTGTCACTCCAGCCAACTTGGAGCAAGGGCATGGAAGCAGGGAATTTGTTACACTTCAAAGCCACTGTATAGACGTTTCTTGCACGCCCCAGAACCAGGGCACTAAAGTATAAATAGTAGACCTCAGACACCACCACTTCAGTACACTTCTGGACCTCTAGATACTCTGCCAGGAAGAGGGACTGCTGTGCTGCTGAAGGGCTGCCACTCTGCTGGACTCCAGTTTTGCTGTGCTGACCTGCTGCCCTCCTGCCTGGGTGAGAAGGACACTACCTGCATCTCTTGAAGCCAGAACCCAGAGGGCTAGTTGGCTAGCCTCCTGATACGTCTCAGAGACATAAGAGACTTCCAACAACCCTGATTCTGCACCTGGATTCTGCCATCTAGGAGTCTACCCTGCCAAGTGAAACTACCCTTGTCTTGGCCCCTTAGAAGTGGGCTTGTGGTGCTTGCCAGCGGAACTGACACATCCTCTCTGCTGAATGACGCATCCCTGAGCATAACTGATGCATCTCCTGGGCTTAGCGGTGCCCAAGCAGAACTGACGTCTCGCCGCTGCTCTGTAGACCCGTCGCAAAAGCCTTGCACTGACGCTTCATCCTGCATCCTGGGTTTAGCGCATCCCCTTCTGAACTGTTGCTGTGCCCCGTTTTCTGGAAGCAGGTCTTCGCATCCCTTGTCGAAGGCATCCTTGACAATGCTGAACACTGGCATCACAGCTTCACCGCTCTTTGGACACGATGCATCGCCTCTACTGCGCAAGGCATCCCCAACACCGACTTTCGCATCACAAGCCTCATCAACAGGAACGTAGAAAGCTTATGCACGAAGACCTCACATCACAGCCTTGCCGTATCTCAGAACCAACACATTTCCTCGATTAGGAAAAACATTTTTTATTTAAGGTACTTGTTCAGCGGCCCTAACTGGGTCCCTGTAGCCATCCCACACTCCATTGAGGTTGGTCTGAACTTGTGACTGTTTCGGTCCGGTGCATCCAGATATATCCTCAATAGCGCTTCGTGCTTTCTGGCACTATTTTCACTTTGAACTTTAAAATTCAATAGCTCCAGTTCTACCAACTGGATTATTGTTGTATTGGTCTAGTTTTATTTATTAAATTCTTCTCTATCTTCCTAACTTTGTCATGGGCACTTTTTGTAGTAGGTATTCACTGTATTACTGTTTGAAGTGTTGTACAAATACTTTACACATTGCCTCTAAGTTAAGCCTGACTGTTCTGTGCCAAGCTACAAGGGGGTTGAGCACAATTAATTTGGGGTGTGCTTGTGTCTTATCCTGACAAGGATTATAGTTGCTTCCTGACCAGAGATCACACTTCAGTCAACCAACAAACCAAGTTCTTACACTACCTTTATTGCACCCTACAAAATAGATTATCTTATCTACATCTTAGAATCCTTTTTTAAGTCTTTCTATTTCTTTGTGAGTCTTATTCTAATTGAAGCTCCCACATAAAAGGATATGTTCTCTCATTATAGTATAGCTCCTTGGCCTCTTTATCCAGAGCCAACAATGTATCTTACCTCTAAACCTAAGGATAGATAATATGAGGTTTCTTGTGAAGACTTTGCCTGTAGTCCTATATTCAATACTAACAATGAAAATAAGTTACTTAAATGTAACTTCAGTTCTCCAGTATTGGTATCTTTCATAAATTCACATGCTTGAATCGTTTCCCGTCTTCGAAGTGGTAGTCCCACGGTACCACAGTAAAGCACTATCTAATAGTATCATAGGCTATAATGGCAATGCAAAGTCAGTTTAATAGCCTATCTATGTCCTTTTAAAAAAAGGGCCAAACTTGAAATATAACCAATCAGGCAACAGCACCCTCTAGAATAGTCGAATAGTCCCAACAGAGGCTGAATCCCTCAGATTTTCCAAGCACAAGTGGGAATAATAATCCCAATATATGAGGTGAGCATTTAAGGGGAGGACGGTGGGTCGCATGTGAATCTATGAAAGATACGAATAGTGGAGAACTACAGTTACAGGTAAGTAACTTATTTTCTTCTCCAGTATTGGCTCTATCATAGATTCACATCCTGGAAACAGAATAGCAAGCTTTGTTTGTATATAGTAATAGAAGTATCTTTGAGGATGGTGGGTAACAGTTTAACAGATATATATGTATGCATAATACATTTCTTTTGTAAATATGCCATTAGGAAAAAACAGATACTATGACCTAAACAACACTTTAATATACCTTAATAAAGATATATTATCATCACCTAAAGTTACAGAGGCTCACCTTATTGAAAGAGATGACATAAAACCACCTGTCTTACATATGCACGGTTTTCTGCACCAATTCCAGGCAGGAGTGCTACGTGAACGTGTGAGTGTTCTTCTATGCTGAAGAACGACATATCTTTTCCAGTGGAACGCCAGCAAACACAGCAGCCAAGGTAGACAATACCCTTTTTGAGTGTGCCTTCACTTGCGTTGATAGTAGTTTGCAAGCTTTGGTATGGCAAAACTGAATGGTGGCAGAAGTCCATCTTGTGATGATTTTTTTAGTGACTGCTGTACCTTTATGAGAGAGTCCGTAAGAGACTAAAAGCTGATCAGATTTTCGGACTTGCTTGGTACAATGAAGATAAAATCTAAGACTACACTTATTGTCCAAGGTTTGGAGAGACTTTTTAGCTGGAGATTTAATGAGGTGAAATTGCGATGGAACCTTGGGTTTGTTCCGAGAAGTACATAGTCATCAGTGAAATGCAAGAACAGTTCCTGAATTGTAAAAGCCTGGATCTCACTGGCTCTTCTAGTAGATGTGAGAGCCAACAATAGAGCAACCTTCTATGTGAGGAATTTCACATCTGCCTTGTTAATGGGCTCGAATGGATGCTTCAGGAGCTTTGAGAGAACCATGTTGAGGTGCCATTCTGGAAGAGGAGCCAATACTGGAGGGAAAACTCTGAACAATCCCTTAATGAATTGTTTGACTATCCTAGTTGAACATAGAGAGGGGGAATGAGTGTAACGCCTGTATCTTGAAATTGCGGCTAGGGGTACTTTAATAGACATGTGTGCCAATCCTAATCTGGCTAGTGAAAGTAGGTATAGTAAAATCTGCTCAGGTGACGCTCCCAAGGGATGCAGACTAAGTTGCTGATACCATAAAAGGAATCTTTTCAATTTCAACGTGGATGCCTTGTTTGTTTATTTAGCTCTTGCTTTGGCCAGAATTTCTCTACAGTCTTGAGAGAGATTTACATCTCGGATTTAGTTGACTTCGGGAGCCATGCATGCAATTGGAGAGAGGCTGGTTCTAGGTGCAATTTCTGGCCACTGTTCTTCATCAAGAGGGTTTGGATCTTCGGTAGGTGGATAGCATTAGATTCCAAGAGCAGCAGGTGCTCTGTAAACCAATGCTGCCCGGGTGAATTGGGAGCTATTGGAAAGAGCGCTCCTTCTTCATCTTGTTGAAGATTCTTGGTCTGAAAGGGAAGGGGGGGAGCATAAGCATAAATCCCAGACCATCTTATCGAAAGAGCTTTCCCCCATGATCCTGGGAGCCGGTATCCACTGTCGTGGAACTGGCATTTGGTATTCTTGTCTGTTGCGAAGTGGTCCAATGCTGGTTTGCCCCACCGTGCGAATAACCTGTCCAATACCAGTTGATCCAGTTCCAACTTGTGGCAACTGTTTGTGGATCTGGTGAGAGTGTCCGCTAAGGTACTATTCACTCCTGACACATAATTGGCTTTTAGAGATTTTGTGGACTGTGAGCCAAGCCAAAGGTCTTGAGCCTCTTGAGAGACAGAGAGATAGAGAGAGAGAGAAAGAGAGAGAAAGAGAGAGAGAGAGAGAGAGAGAGAGAGAGAGAGAGAGAGAGAGAGAGAGAGAGAGAGAGAGAAAGAGACCGGGTTCACACTTGCTTGTTGATGTAATACATGCTAGTCGTATTGTCTGTACAGACTAGCACAGAGGCACCTGCTATTTGTGGTAGAAAGGCTTGTAAAGTGAGAGATATTGCTTTCAGTTCCAGGTGATTGATGTGCATTGATTTTTGAAGTGTGGACCCTTTACTTGTATTAGTAGGTCCTGTAAATGGACACCAGAGCCTTCCAAGGAGGCATAGGTCATGATGACGAAGACTGGTATTGAAGTCAGGAATGTGAGGCCTTGAGAATGATGATCTTTGTGAGACTTGGTGGTCTCGTGTCTCCTTCATTCTTGGGATAGTTGTGATCAAGTCTTTGAAGGAGCCTTGTGATTGGATCCATTGTATCTGTGGTTCCTCATGCAAAAGCCTAATTTTTAGTCATGCCTGCGGGGCTAGGTTTATTGTGGAATAAATCATGCCCAGGAGCGACTTGAACAGTCATACTGAAACAGACTTTCTTTTGGAAATTTGTAGAGGCAGGCTTGACAATCTATGTTGGCTGTCTTGTGATACATGGGCCTTGTTTCTGATTGTATTGAGGCTGGCAGAGAAAAGCATTATCACTTGACTTGGAATGCTGGAGGATTTTAAATAGTTTACAGTGAGGTCTAGCCTGTGAAACAGTGATTGGCAGCCTTTGGTAGCTTTGGGAGCTTGCTATGCTGTTGAGGCTTTTAGCAGCCAGTCCTCTAGGTAGGGGAATAACTGATGACCCTGCTTGCGGAGTGTGCCTGCGATCAGGGCGAGGGATTTTGTTAAGTTCAAGGAGCGGACTTGAGGCTAAAGGGAAGGACTTTGAATTGATAATGATTCTTTGGTTGTATTGGAATGCGGAAGTATACATCTTGTAAATTTAGGAATGTAATCCCTGCTGTTTAACAGGCGGAGGATGTCAGAAAAAGTTATCATATGGAAAGATTGCTTACACAGACATTTGCTTCATTTCCTGAGATCTAGGATGGGTCTCTATTCCCCCATCCTATTTCTTACAAGGAAAAAATGGGAGTAGAATCTCATGCCTTTTTGATGAGAAGGGACCTTTTCTATTGCATCCTTGGCCAGCATTATAAGGGCTTCTTTCCTCAGTAAGTGGAGACGAGGTGGGTGGACTCTTTCTGGAGGATTGTTTGGTGTTTTTTGCACAAACTCCATAGTTTGTCCATAGTTTACTAAGTCCAAAACCCATTTGTCTGATGTTACCTCCTTCCATTGGAAGAGGTAGTTGTATATATTTGTGCCCACATGGGTGGAAGAAGTGGATGCAGCAGGTACCTGGTCCAAGTAAATATTTGCAGGCTGTATCCTGGCCCTGGGGGGTTGCTTTCAGCGCGTGCATCGCTTGTTGTATGCTGCTAGGGGCAGATGGTGATAGGACTGATGGTAAGAGGGCCTATATTGAGATTGAGGTTGGTAATGCTGAGGTCGTTAAGAGCCCCCTCTGTAGGTAGAGAAACCACTCCCTCTACCCCCCTGAAAGAGCAACTTCTTAAAATGGAAAGTGCCAAGAGACCTAGCGGTGTCAGTGTCCATCTTTATAGCCAAGAAGGCATCATCAATATGTTTTCCAAACAAAGTTTTGCCGTCATAGGCCATGTCCAGGATCTTTGATTGGGCCTCCAGTCTAAAAGGGGTAGCTTTGAGCCATCCTTGACATCTCAAGAGTGCTGCTGCAGCCAACTGAGGGAACCCTGTGGAGGCGATGTCAAAAGCACAGTCTATAATTTCTGAGGAAGTATGTTTGCCTGCCTGTAAAATCTTTTTGCTTCCGCCTTTCTGTCTTCAGGGATCAAATCGAGCAGACCGCTGATATCTGACCACATTTGGCGATCATAGTGCCCCAGAATCACTAGTGAGTTGACTGCTTGAACGGTGATGGCAGAAATAGTAGAGATATTTTTCCCTTTGTGGTACAAGCCTTTGCCTTCCTTGTCTGGTGGCGTGGAGGTGGGAGTGGAAGGCTTTTTAGAGCGCCTTTGCACTGCTTGTGAGATGGCAGAGTCAGGTTTGGGATGACTGGTGAGGCAAGCTGTCCAGGCGAGCCGGAACTGGTGGTACCATAGTGGGATTCTTCGTGATCTTTATTCCCTCATCTTAGATATAGGGGCTGGTTAGGAGTTTGGCAGACGCAAACAGCTGTCAACCAAACTCCCGACGGGGTGGTTGCCGCCATGCTGGCGACCTCCCCGCCGGCACCATTATGACTTTCTCACTAGTCTGACCAGCGGAAACCAAGGTATCTGCCAGTCAGCCCAGTGGGAAAGGTGCAGCAGCATTGCCACCACCTCATAATAGAGCTGGAGGCAATGCTGCCGCATGCAAAGCAGACAGTGCACATTTTGAGGGTGCCGGGCTGGGGGACCCCTGCTATTGCCCATGCCACAGGCCTAGGCAGTGCAAGGGTCCCCCCTGTGGCCTTCTGCACTTGTTATCCATCATGAACTGCCAGGAAAAGGCTGGCAGAGAATAAGGTTGTAATCAGCAGGACGCGCTGAACTCAGCGTCTTCCTGGCTGATTACAACCTGCACAGCCATCAGCCCATCGGGATTTGAGATCTTGTTGGGGATGGCCATAGGTTGGCAGGTCTGTGCGCCAAACTTGTAATGTGGCGGTCAGACCGCCACAGCCTTGGTGGTTCAACAGTCACCGCAAGGCCGGCAGTCTTCGGACCACCAGTGTCGTAATCAGGCCCAAAGTCTAGAATATGGCTTGCTCTTTAAAATCATGAAGAAAGCAGTCAGACTTCTTAACAGAAGTTGGAAGATGGAATAGTACTGCAGCTCGGCCCATCAGATTATGAAAACCCCTTATGTCCTCTTGGAGAGTGTCTGAAGGATGAGGAGGTGGGGCAGACAGAGGAAGGACAAGGTAGTCATCCCATTCATCCCATCGATGTTGAGGGTCAGGGATCTCACCTTCCCACCTCTCGTCCCCTGCTTACGAGGGGTGCTCTCTCTTGGAGGTCCTGCAAAAGTCGAGGCAGGAGTAATCATAGGTGTTATCAGCAAAGGGATGTTCCTTGGCGTAACAGGAGAAGCAGGTTTAGGTGGTGTGGGTGGTTGCTCCTGTGGCGATGCAAGAAATCTTTTTCTGCAATCCTGTAGCATAGCCTGTAGATCTTGCACTAGAGAAATAGGCATCTCCCTAACATCTTGCCTAGGCTGAGGAGGAGGGTGGTATTCATATTGTTCATAATAGCACCTAGGAGAGGGATAGTATGAGTGGTAGCATTGTTGTTCGTTCTCCTCATTATGATCTTCCTCCTGGTATTTCACCTGGAGCTCTGAAGGACTGTGTGCGTCCCCAAAAGACCCATCACCATCCTTCTCCTCCCAGTCCAATAAGTGACTGGGGAGCAACGCGGAAACCTTGCTTGGACAGGTCACTTCAGTCCTTAAAGCAGTCTTGGATGGTTTTGTAATTTTAATCTTTGGTGACTATCCCATTGATGATGTCGTCGAGGATCTAAATGTAAACTGAGGTGTTGATGGTAAGAATTACCTTGTCAGTAGTGCCAGCGGCGCCATTGTAGACATTGCTGTCATCTATGGTGCAATCATCGATGGTGTTGACGTAGACAGTGTTATTGTTGATTGCGCCGCTGTTGATGGTGCTTTTATAGACGGCTTCTTCGTCGACGTTGGTGAAGTCAAGGTCAAATCTATGTCAATGGTGTCTTTGTGGAGGAGATCACCTTGGTCTACAGATTAGGAGCGTTAATAGCTGCCGTAGTTGAGTTTCTCGACGACAATGGTTTCATGGACGAGACGTGGTGACGGTCGCTGTGGTCGTCGATAGTAATGCCGATGGTAATGTCATCATCGGCAGTATTCTGAGATGATTTTTTGTTCTTGCTGTTGATGGTTCTGAGGAGCAAAAACATTGTTGTTACCCTTTTTTCACAGATGGACTAGAGGGTTAGGAGGAGGACGTCCCTGTGGAAATGAAATTGAGTTCCTCCTTTCTTGGAAGGTCTTTATGATGTACCCTTAAGGTCTTTCTACTCTCCTCATAAGCCCCATGTTCACAGGATCTTGACCTTTTGTGGGGTTTCACAGATGTACTGCTGCCCTTCTCAGAGAGCTGGATGTTTGGGATTTAGACTTCTGCAGCCACAGAAGTAGCCTTCCTTCCCTGTCTCTCAAGGTATTTGAAGAAAACATGCGACAAGTCTTGCACTCCTTTACCTGATGTTTAGGGTAGAGACAATAGAGACAGTATGTGTGTGGATCATACACATGTAACCTTTTCTTCCCATAGGACTTGCAAGCCTTTCTTAGAAGACTCAGACATTGTAGATGAAGAAAAGTTAGGACAAATATGAAAAAAAATGATCAGAGATCAGGGAGACTCCCTTCAGACGATGTGCGGTACAAAATCTAAGGGATGCAGCCTCTATTGTGAGTATTCTAGAGGGTGCTGTCACCTGATTGGTTATAGTTCAAGTTTTGCCTTTTTTTTAAAAGGACATAGATACGCTATTACCCTGACTTTACATTGCCATTATAGCCTATGATACTATTACAAACTGCTTTACTATGGTACCGTGGGACTCCCACTTAGAGGATGGGGAAGAATTCAAGCATGTGAATCCATGAAAGATCCAAATGTTCCAGTGCCGGACTGTCAGGGAACAGTTCTTTGATTGGCCTCTTAATATAAACATATGTACTTTCTCTGAATTTTCAGTGAGGCCAAGGAGACATATTTTAATGTATCAAAGCGGTCTTCCGTATCTTCTGGTTTTGTCTATTACGCCTCCACCAGTGATACCAGTTCTTAGCATTGTACATTATTGAATTGCTTCTGATCCTACGCTGCTGACATGTTTTTCTGCAAATTCATAGTCTGTTT
This sequence comes from Pleurodeles waltl, assembly GCF_031143425.1. Taxonomy (NCBI): domain Eukaryota; kingdom Metazoa; phylum Chordata; class Amphibia; order Caudata; family Salamandridae; genus Pleurodeles; species Pleurodeles waltl. The sequence goes on from NC_090442.1 coordinate 887,792,417, forward strand.
CCTGACACTAACTCTTTCTTCTCTCACAATATTAAGGTTGTCTGTCAAGTTATTTCTCATATCACCATACTCTTATTTCCACACAAAATTAATATTTTCAGATCCATTACAAATATCAGTCTCACTTGAGAATTTTGTGGAGTCACCACCATTCCTCTAGGTGCATATGTGATTCTAGTTTATTAAGAGGTCAGAGACTGAGGGCACCAGCAGTGGGTTACAGCCATAACCAAACACTGGAGGCTCATAAAACTGATTTTGAGCTCTGATATATATTTATTTCAAATTATGTATTTTATCGAAATGTGAAACTAATCAAATCATGAGGTGAGGTTCTAGCTTGTTTTCAATCCCAAATAGAAACACTTTGATATTGTGGGCAATAAGTACCTTTTAGAGTTATTTGTATGGCTGCACTAAGCTCACACTCCTTGTGCTCCAATGTTTACTTCCCAAAGTCACCTTCTGAAAAAATGCATTCAGAGGTAGCCTTTATCGTCCTTTAAATAGAAAATGTATCACATCATGAGTAACCCAGCTCAGAGTTCATTTGGGTTTCACTGGCAAATAAGGAGTCTCCTCTACAATCTGATACCACTACTCGGACCAGGCTTCTTCTGGAGACCTCAAATAAAAAAAATGTGATGTCCAAGAATGCCTCATGCAGGGCTGTCAGTAAATCCAAATACTGTGTGCTGCTGGCCTCAACCAGCAATTATGGCACCGCAACCTACCAACTGTGACCAATTCAGGTAGGATGGAATGTCTTTCAGAATCAGCAAGATACGCATGTTGTACATGGGGTCGTCAGTATAGCACAAAGGCAGGTTGTTGCCCACACCCTGTGTGCAATATCAGGTACTCCCCAACAATTCAAATGATTAGGTAACTGTATTCTTTGCCATCACCCTTCTTGCATATACTGGACGCCATCAATCAGTGTATCAAGGCCAAGGGATGCTTGGTCTCTCACATAAGTATTGGTGTAACAGGCAGTCATCAACCATCACGCTTCCCAGTCACAGGCGGGATTTAGACCAAGTGGTTCCCCTTCATCTTTCATAACCGTCATCATCCTCCAGCTCTTTCCAGTGCCATATGTGTGCATTTTTGGCCATCAGACAGACATACTTGCCCATGGAAGGAGGGGCTCAACTACTCTAGTTCGATGCTGAACTGTCTCAGGAATCCGCAGCAGCAAATGGTGTCTATTGGCTACCAACTACTTTCGCTCATATTTCCAAGCTTTTACGTGCCACAGCAAACAAGTACAATGAAAAGAATGTACAAATATTGCAGATTGGAGGGGAAAACTGAAGAGACACACATCTCCTCACATTGCTGGTAGGACATGTGTCACCAACAGGCATGCATTCCTGTAGTAATGTAATTTCTCGATAGTCGAATTTAAAAGAAAAAAGCAGCCTTATAAATCTTAACATTAGCCGGTGTGACAACTTATAATTTTTGGATAAATTGTAAGTTTCGTTCAAGGTGCTCTGGCTACAGAATTGTTCAATCATGTTTTAATCAACATATAATGCCCACTAACAACGAGTGTGGGACAGCAAGGCATTTAATGGGAATGTAAAAATGTTACATTATCAAAGATCACAAACGCCCACCGCTTCAGCAAGATCTATGTCCAAATGTCAAGCCAGCGGGAACAAGGGTTATTTCAAAATGTAATGACAGATAAAATGTTCTTCTACAATAGTGATTAATTGTCTTACAAGCACATGCAGAAAAACGGCTTTAAATGAAAGTTAAAATGGGGGGGGCACTAGCATCGGTCCTCGGCAAGCACAAGGAGGGTACACACTTAGTGGTCGGTTCTCGGAATGGTTTATGCAGCTGGCAGTCAGTTCTGTCATGCTCTTCGGCGTTTCTTGTGGGACAGAAGAAATCAGCATTTTCTCCGACTCTCGAGTTTCCCATGAGATTTTGAGACACTGTGAAAACGTTCATATTGATTAAGTCCTCAGTATCGGTTTAAACGACATGGAAATTGCCTAATACTTCGCTGTTCCACATGTGGCCACCCTGACAATTCATCGTAGTAGTTTTCCGATCAACTTTATTGTTTCTACCTCTCGGTTCCTATGCAATCCCTCAATTTGCTTATTTTGCAGCTAAACCCAATCTGTCACTACACTACTACATCAAGGTGCCCTCTTTCAGTGAGATACATGATCACCTTGTTAAGATAGCCAGTGGAGTCCTAGGTGCTTCAGGGTTTAACTGTTGGCTTCTGTGGCTCATTGCCTTTTCAAAATGGCTGCCAGGTCTGTTTCCATCATACAACTTAGTTGTTCACCCAAGAAGCATCGCTTATTCAGAATAGCCAAGTTTTTGGTTCACACCCACTGTATACAAACACAATATTTGTTCTCGGATACCTCTTCTTCAGAGCTACTGGTACATGTTCATCTCTGCTGCCCATTTCTGCAGATCTGGCCACTTCCAAATGTAGTCGTGAACTTTAGCAGTGCTGAGTTTGCTACAGTGATCTAAAAAGGCAAGTCCAAGTACTCTCTTGCCCAGATCCACTATATTATGCAAAAGCAGCAACCTCTTCCAGGTTCTTCTCTTCTCTTGCCTCGTTCATACCATTAGCAGATCTTAGGACACTGTGTTGGAGGGCCTTAACAAACACCACAAACCATATTCGTAGAAATGATCATGTCCATATAGTGGAGTGCATAAGTGCTCTGACACACTAATTAACTTATATGGCACCAGTGGTTGATTCCACCATTATCAAAGTCATATTTGAGTTTCTCCAGAGAAGTATTTTGGATCTCTCTTGCATTCGTCTCTACCATGAACTCCTTGTCAGACTATGCCGAGGTCTGTTCTAGATAATACGCATATTTACAATCTTTTAGAAACATGTGGGCTTCTTTCAAACTTACTTTAGACAGCCAGGTTTGTCATTTCTCTTCCCCCTGAAGGTGCAAATAGGGCCTTTGTGTTTTGCTCATGTTTGAGTTTAAAACATAGCAAATTCTCACAGATTCAAAGATTTCTACAATACTTCCAAGTCACAGCCCCAATACCCAGCAAAAAATATTATTTTTATTTTTTACATCATTTCATGTGTTTGCGGTTCATAATAACCATATAAACGTCTTGGATAATGTAAAAAAATCAACATGAAATCCCAAATTATATCTTATGTATTATATGTTGTGCTGCACTGCGGTCCCGCTTGCTCTGTGTGGTGTATTGTGCTGCTGCAACCCCTGACGCTTGCCATGTAAGGGTAGTTTGATGCCCCTGTCCATCTCCCTCCTGCCTTCTGTTATCTGACTCCATGTCCTTTGTCCATTCCCCCTACCTCCCTGTGATCCAATGTATCATACTTGTCAACACTTTAAACTTAGTAAGAGGGAGATTTTGAAAAACATAAAATACCTAGGGAATTGATTTTCCCTATTGACTTAAATTGGAAAAGAGTATATTTTAGGAAGGAGGCAGCTAAAATAAAGCCTTTTGGGGCTTAAAAACATTAGGAGTCTCCTGCCTGAAATGTGTCTGTTGGCATGTACGTTTCCACTGCCTCTTTCTTCTCTCAATGTTCTGTTATATTGCCACAGCCTCTCTTGCCTGACCTGCATGGTTGTTTTTATGCTCCTCCCCCCTTTTCCCCTACCCTCCATGGTCTATTGTGCTGCCACTGCCCCTCACCCTGCCCAGCATGGTCAACTTGTTGCCGCTGCACCTTCCTCCCTGCCCTTAATTATCCGTGTCAGTGCCCCTGACCTCTGCCTCCCTACAGCAGTTTAATGAACAACTAGATTGCTAACATTCTGTATCTATTACAAACATGTGGCATGCCTGGTGCCATCTCAATGTAACCAAAACTTTAATGCCTAAATCATTTCCTCTAGAAATTATAAAAATGAGTTGGTCTTATTCACATATAAATTATAGTTCGTCTGTAAAAAACTAAAATGAGGCAATATTTTCTGAGTTCTCAAATAGCGACAAAGCACTTAAATTATTTGCTATCTTTATGTTTTTTTAACCAGTTGATCACTTGATTATTTGTTGATGTGGTCTTACGGCCAGAGCAGCAGACTTTGCAACTGGGGAACCAGGTTTGAGTTTTGGTGTCAGATCGACATCCTGTTATTTTGGGCAAATCACTTAAGGCCTATTTATGAGTTTGACAGATGAGATAACCTTTCTGCCAAATTCCTGACAGGGTGGCTGCTGCCATAGTGGCAACCACTCCGCCAGATCTATTAGGAGTTTCCCACTAGGCTGACGGGTGGAATCCTAGGTTTCCACCCTTCAGACTAATGGGAAACAGGCAGCAGCATTGTCTCTGGCTCAAAATTGAGCCGGTGGCAATGTGCCGCCACAGAGTGCACCAGCACCCACACAATGTTGCAAGGGTGATGGTCAGGGGAATCCATGCACTGCCCATGCCTTGTGTATGGGTAGTGCAGGGATCCCTCTGTGGGCCCCTGCACCTGTTCTCTGCCAGTCTTATCATGGCGGGAAAACCACCATGAAAAGGGTGGGGGAGAAAAAGGTCATAATCCGCAGGCCAGCGCTGCATGCAGCGCTGACCTGGCGGATTACGACTTCCACCCGCCGTCAACCAATCGGGATCACCGATCCCAGCGGAGATGGCGGAAACCTGGAAATCTGACCACCAGGGTCCTAATGTGGCAGTCGGACCACCACAGCAGCAGCGGTCCGGACAGCCACCGCAAGGCTGGCGGTTTTAAGACTCCCCATGCCTAAAACCAAAATGAATGTGTCCTTGTGTAATGTAACAGATGCTCATGTAAAGCATTCCAATACCTTCAGGTCAAGTCTGAGCTATATAAAAAAAAAAAAAAATGTAAGTGTTTTGCACACTTCTGTCATTGGGCTATACTTGGGCTACATTTCTGTGATGGGTGTGCTACATTTGGGCTCTTTTTTCTCTGGTGGCCATCTTGGGAGACATATTTGTTATGAAGCGCCCTAAGTTCCTCATTTACTACAGTATCCTCAGTAGAAAATGCTTTCAGTTTTCCACTTCGATTCCATGAAGATGGCGTTCAGGTATGCCAAACCTTTGGCGTAAACTCAGAATGTTAGTACTCTAGTTGCACATTAGAACTCTGTAGAGAAGATGTTGATCACTAGGGAGTTAACTGTCAGTCTGCTGCTGATGTTGAAAGTGCATGTTTCAGTCTATATGTCAGAATGTTTTAAATAGAAGAGGAATATATTTGCAAACTCACTCAAAACATGTCCTCATTTTTCTTTGTACGGCACTATCTATACTATTTATGGCAAAATGAACCCCTTCATTTTGTTCCTTTTTATATTAAACCAGTTTGATTCAATTAAGATGGATTCAGGTGTGCCACTTTTTTGTTATAAATAAGACTGTTAGCGCTATAGTTGGTCTTCAGAACACTCCGGGGGTTGCAGTAGAACATAAGGGAATCAACTGATAGGATACACCTGTTGTAAGTACATGTTTTACTAAGAATGCTAGACTTCATTCTCATATGGCTGAGTGAGAAAGATAGTGTAAATTTAGAGAAATGATGCTCTTATTTTAGCTCATGCAGCACATTCCATAACCTCTATGGGAAAATCATGGAAGACAGTTTTCTATCAAACAGATTCATGAATTCTCACCACAATTCCTAAAATTAGTATGGTACTATTAACAAATGATTTATATTGTAACTAAAATCTGTTATCACCCTTTACACGCTCTCCTTTTTCTGACCCTCATAACCTGCAATTCACTACAATGCATTTCACTGGGGTGCTATCATGTATATTGGTCCAAGATGGCTGTCAGCACTTTCTGGTTGAAGTACTGACAGAAAGGTGCTGACAGACAATCAGATCTCACCATGATGTCAGTGCTTAGGCTCAGCCCAGATATCTATATTTCTTTTTCCTTAAATAACTCCAAAACTATTGAATGGATTTACAAACAATAACAAAAAGCACGATCAGTGCACCAAGATCTAGCTTCCTGACAAATTTGGTGTAGTTCCATTCAGTGGTTCTGGCTGTAGTCGTGTATTAATACCCTATAAAAAAATGCATGGGGAAAATGCATTTTGGGACCCCCCCTTTTTTCCCGTGCCCTGCTTGACAAATCACCCAGCAGCAACTGAACTGACTGCCATACTCTCTTGCACCTTCAACAGTGTGGTCAGGTCAAAGCTATGGGAGATCTTAACTGACCTTGGAGTTGAGGCTGACCCGGTGCAGTTTTTGAGGGCCCTTCATTATGATACGTCAGGATCTGTGAGGTTTGGTTCATCTAGTGAACATACAGGGAGTTTCAAGCTTAAGTGGGGTAGGGCAAGGCTATATTATGGCCCCTAGTTTGTTCCTTCTGTATATTAGTGCCCTTAGCACAGCCCTTCTTGAAACACTTTAGTGTATCGGGAAAAAAACAGTTGCTCCCTTCCTGGAAATTTATAAGAGGAAGTGCCATCCGTCTCTTACTTATGGTGCTGGGCTCTGGGGCTATTCTAACATAAGCTCACTTCAGGTGGAACAAAATAGGGTGTTTAGGTGACTTCTGGGTGCCCCTCCTTCTTGCTCCGTCTATATTTTACATCTTGAGCTAGGGATGGATTTAGCCACGGATATCATTAAACTTGCCCCTTGAATTTGTGGTGTTCTATCTGGGTGAGCCCTCATGCCTCGCTAAATAGAGAGGTCGTCATTTATTGCCTCAGTGTGAGAAAGGCATCCATATCCCGTGGCTTCATTATATAAATACTGAACTCATGAAGTTGGGTAGGCCAGCTCTTTTCGCCAATCCCTCATCAATTTGCAAAGCGGATATACTATGGGTAACATCTGCATTTAAGGGAAGGTTAATAGCCCTTAGAGAGGATACAGAACTGAAAAAAATGTCAAATAAAGAGTATGTGGAGATTCAAACAGTAGTCACAGTTTTATATTGAATTTTAAATTTAATTTAAGTGTTTTGCACTTCGCATGGTTCAGCTGGTCATGCAATATAATAGTTTGACACCTTTTAACTGTCCTTTTTAATTCTATGTATGTTTATGTAACTATGGAGAATGTTTTGTTGCTTATTTTAGCTGCTTTTAATGTGTGCTTTTATGGTCACATTTGTGTCTGAAATAAAGCGTTTTGATTATGATAGTGACTGTCATACTAGTTTTGAAAATGTCATGAAGATTCGTCAAATGGCGTCAAACTTATTGGCAAAACAACAAACGCTTTTCATATGGAAACTAGGTCCTAACTATTACTACCTACTGGTGACCGCCACATTTTTAATCACACACTATGTGGTTAAAGTGATCTACACCATCAGCATCACAACAGTGCAGATTAATTTTATTTAGATCTACAGCATTCAAAATAGTAGCAAACTAATGGATGGGCTTAACTGATTCTACTTTACTACTACAAAACCAGCATAAACAACTGTTATAAGTACTTCCTTCCCTCCCAAGCATCAGTTAATAGAAACACTGGTGCTTGAACTAGTCGTATACTAAGAAGCTTTCCAATCATGACTGGGAACCTCAGGGTATCATGACTTGCTTCCTTTGATCCAGCAGCAAAACAAAATATTATTTGCACCAGCTGCTATGTGTGCATTTCTAGGCACTTCATGAACCCCCACTAATAATGATTTAAATGGAAATAATACTGATCCATAATTTGTCAAATGCAACCGTGCAGCCTACCCTACCAAAATATTTCAGGAAAACCTATTGTTTCTGACTCTCCCATGCATAAGTGAACCAAGTTCTTTCTGGATACTGAACAAGAAGATTCCAGATGGATCCTGAAATCTAACAGAGGACAAATGATGAAAGGCGATCAGTGCGGTTTTTGGCCATTTGCAGCCTGATAATTTCTAAAGAGGTTGGCTTTTGTCCCGAGACAATTTCTTTGAATCCCACCTCTTTGTTAGATCAAAAAGCATGGAAAACTAACTGTTCACTACACTCCTCCACACGGTATCACAGGAGAGGTTTTTGCATAGCATGCACAAAACAGCAGTTGCAATGAATATATACCAAATGGAAGATTAAATCTGTTTAGCACATTACCCATATTTTGTATCTATTTGTATCAGCTTGACAAAAAAGTGCAAAAGTTAACTTCTAAATTAACTTAGAAAAATGGGTGCTTGGGCTACTTCTGCTACTCTGCCATCCAAAGTGAGATTTACCACAAACACCAATTGCCACTAGCAGTTCTCTTCCAAATATCATGACAGTTTTTTTAAGCTTACCAAGGGTTGAAACATACATGGCTAAGGGATCAAACTACCTCTAGGTGCTGACTGGCGCAAGATGCAAAACCAAGATATCGTCAGCATAGTCAGGAACACAAGCTTGGAGGGAGCTAAGGGAGAAAATCAAATAATTTGTTACCCTAAGTAAGGTCACTCAGAAATATATTAATTAAGGTTTGGGCAATAATACACCCTTGCTGCACCTACTTTTTTAAGGGTGCGTTTAATGCACCAGACAGTGCTCCATAAGATTGTACTGCAGGTTAGATCTAATTTTGCAATCTATTAAGTGTGCTAATTAGTGGTAATGGAAACCACAATCTAGAAAATTTACTCCATAACACTACAGAATCAATCATCCCAAAGGTATTGGAGATGTCAATGCATACACAATGCACAGCTCGCACATTCCCTTACTAGCCACTAGTGGCAGTGCTGCTGCATTGTGAACCATAGTCATCCCTTTACGGAAGCAAGTCTGCATCAGATGAAAGGCTGCCTTGTCCTCAATCCAAATATTAAGCACTTCCATACATATTCTTGCAAAAATATTTGGTGTGGGCAGAGCATCACCAGTATCCGTAGTTTCAACCCTGGCTTCAGCATTACTCCGTTCCAACCCTCAGCAATTTACATGTCCTCAATAAAGTGTGGAATAAAAAAAGAACACAATTGCATACCAAACTGGGTTGAACATTAGGGCATTGCTGGCAAGCCACATGGGTGCACACTATAAAACAATTTAGTACTAGTGTTACTAACATAATGGATAGTCAGTGTTCTTGAGAATTTAGACAGCATATCAGTTAGTTAGCTGGTGGGTTTACAATTGGCACCCTCATGTAACTTGGTGATGTGAGGCACCTACTATTCATTTCTAATGCCATCACTGATATCAGTCTATCTAGTATCACAGATTTCCTTTGGGGTCATAACCCAAAATTTGGGAGGAATTATTCCTCCCTGTTGCATCATTAATACTACCCTAGTGCTTTAAGTCATTATTACTCTCTTGTACTTGCTTAAAGTCTTCTGTTTCTACATTTTTTGTTAGAAACTTGTATACTTCACCTGGAAATAATGTTTGACACCTCTTTAACCTTCTATACAATGTCCTAGTCAATCTACTTTACTTCCCATCCTCCTGCTCATAGCTTTCATTGATATCTCACCTGCATTCAACATACTTACGGTTTCTATGACTAGTAAGTGTTAAACCTGGTCCTTTTCGTAGCGTCATCCTCAAACCTTTTGCATCCTTCCTCCTATTTTTACAAACCTGTTTTTGTTGGCTTTGGGACTCTCTGCACGTTACTCCTGCTAACCAGTGCTAAAGTGCAAGTGCTCTCTGCCTAAATTGTACTGGTGATTGGTTATCCATAATTGGCATATTTTATTTGCTAAGAAGTCTTTAGTAAAGTTCACTAGAGGTGCCCACGGCCAGCAAATCAAATGTTACTAGTGGGGATGCAGCACTGATTGTGCCACCCACATGAGTAGCCCTGTAAACATGTCTCAGATCTGCCACTGCAGTGTCTGTGTGTGCAGTTTTAAACTGCCTATTTGAACTGGCCAGTGTACCTACTTGCCAGGCCCAAACCTTCCCTTTTACTACATGTACTTCACCCTTAAGGTACGTCCTAGGTAGCCCCATGGGCAGGGTGCAGTGTATTTAAAAGGTAGGACATATACTGATGTGTTCTACATGTCCTGATAGTGAAATACTGCCAAATTTGTTTTTCACTATTGCAAGGGCTATCTCTTGCTAAGGTTAACATGGTGATTTCCTTTAAATATCTTTTAAGTGCAGTTTTCCATTTGAAGCAGATAGAGGAGTGGAGTTTGGGGTCTCTGAACTCACAATTTAAAAATACATCTTTTGGTAGAGGTGGTTTTTAGAGTGTCTGCTTAAAAATGCCACTTTTAGAAAGTGGGCATTTTCTTGCTTAACCATTCTGTGCCTCTGCCTGCCTGTGGAATCCACTTCTGGGTCAGACTGACAGTTGGGCTGTTTGCTAATTCTCTCTAGAATGTGACACAAAGGGAGCTGAGGAGTGTCCTGTGTATTCTGATAAGTCTCCTGGGCTAGAGTGAGGAGGGAGGAGCTGATACACTTAAAAGGGTTATGCCTGTCCTCACACAAGGCAGACTCCAACCCCCTGGAGTGTGTCTGGGGCCAGGCCTGGGCAAGTCAGGATTGTGTGAACAACTGAGACTTTCCTTTGAAGTGTGCTTACTTCAAAGGAAGAAAGGAGTATATGTATTGGAACCACAACCCCAGACTTTAGATTACTTCTGGATCAAGAGGAACCTCTGCCAAGGAGAAGAGCTTGATGCTTGAGGAGGACCTACCACTCTGCCTGTTGCTTTGCTGTGCTGGCCTGCGGCTGCTGCTTCTGCCTGAAGAGGGAAAGATCTCGACTTTGCTTTCTGAAATCCTGCTTGTGAAGTTTCTCCAAGGGCTAGGACTGAGCTTGCCCCCTGTTCTGAAGTCTCATGGACTTCATCTATCAGTGCCTGGGCTCTTATTCTGGGAGTCCTGACTTGCTAAGTGGTGCCAAATCCAGTCCCTGGGTCCTTAGAAGTTGAAGCTGGTAATCTGTGGGGGAAAATCCACACACAGCTGTGTGCTCGTCAGAAAAATTGATGCATGGCCCGTCCCACGGCTGAAAGTTTTATGCAGCGCCTGCCTTGCAGCTGGAGAAATAAAGCAGCGCCTGTTCTTACCACGGACTCTTTGCACAGCATGTCAAAATTTTCCACACACAGATCCTGGATTTCAAAGTCTTCAACATCCCTGCAAGGACCTGAGGGTGCGCATCCAGAATCGACACACGGCCTCCCCTGCAAAAAAAGGGTTGATGCATGGCCTCCAGCGCGAGCAAACAATTGAGGCACGGCCTCACTTGATAGTAAGGAATTGATGCATTGTTTGCTTTTCTGATTCACTGTTACCCTTGCGGCTTTATTTTAGGCGCATACCAGGTACTTTGTGCTAAAACAATGCATCCATTGATTTCTATGGATTTAGACTATTTTTATTTTAAAAAATATAATATCTTTGCTTGTGTATGTTGGATTTTTGTAGTTTTGGTTTTGTTTCATTTAGATAAATATTGGCTATTGTTCTAAACTGGTGTGGAATCATTTTGTGGTGTTGTCACTTTGTTACTGTGTGTATTTTGTACAAATACTTTAGACATTTTCTCTGAGATAAGCCTGACTGCTTGTGCCAAGCTAACAAGGGGGTGAGCAGGGGTTATCTGAGCTGTGTATCTCCCTTACCGTGACAAAAGTGAGGGGCCCTATTTGGACAGGGTGTAAACAGACTGCCAACTAGAGACCTCGTTTTTAACAATATATATTTATGTAGAGAGATATAGATTATATAGCTATATATAGTCACAAAACAAAAAAACTACATCAAAGTCAACAAGCAACAAACTAGCTAAATGTGCATTTTACCGAGCAATTCAACATACACAGTGCTTTACAGATAGAATTCTATAGGGCATCATATATTGTTCATCAATGACATCAATTATGAATGAACATATCACACCAACAGTGACATATTTGGTGTAATAACTGATTTCCTGTGATGTTACAACTCAGCTCAAGTGGTTTAAGATGGGTACTGCCTTATTCTACATCATCATAAAACTTATAGAATCCATGCAGCCATTACATGCAACCCCTACATAATCACTATGCATCCGGCGGTTCTTGTCAATGTGTTAAATAAAAGTTTGTTGGACGGTACGGTAAAATATTTTTAACATAGTTTTGATTTTTTTTATAAACAAACTCCTAAAGTGGGATTTTGTTTTTGAAAAATCAAAAAATGTATGACCCCCCACACCATAGGAGGCAGCTCCCATGGTGTGGTGGTCATTTAAATATTGTCACCGTCCCTTACCACCAGGTTTAACCCGACAGTGACAGACAGCTGGAAGCTGGCCATTCGACCACCCACCCTAAGTTGGACGGGCAGTCGAATTGCCAAAACCCTGACAGCCCATACTCCGTCAGACTGTCGTACCACTATCTCTGTGATGGAGCCAAAGTAGCTTTTGAAGCCAAGATACGGATGGCTATTCTGCTCATAAATCAGATGGACGGACCAAGGGTTTAGCAGAGACCCTCTCTGCCAGACTCTAAATCAGATCCGTGGCCTGTTATCCTGTGTCCCTCTTTTTAACAGCATTGCATTTGATGGAACTAATTCCATGTAATCCCAAGACATACGTAAAGGGGCATGTCTGTGCTATAACCCTCCTTAAAGAAAATATCACATATTTACATTGAACTGAAAATGGTAAGTGCAGTGTGTTGCATGTTCATGACAATGACAAAACACAAACTGAATAGGTGGAGAGTAGCAGTCCAGTAACTTACCAGATATTAGGATTTAGTTCCTGCTGCTGGTCAGAATCAAAATCGTCCCTTAGGATGATGTTGTCATTATGTATTTCCCCTAAGAAAAAAGCAGTGTATAAAAATTAACATTTGGTGGTGCAAACAGTGTCCAACAAAACCTTTGCTTGCACAGTCAAAATATATAATAATATATTATTGCTGGAATTATGCCCTCTCCACAGGATCACCCCAGATGTTTGCCTTCCATTGCTGAACCGGTTTCTTTTTTTGCCTACAGGTCTGTGCACTTTCCCTGGCTAACTAGAGGTAAGTGCTTTTGCTCTGCATTTGAAACATGGTAAAACTGGATTACACATGATTGTCACCTTTAATTTACTTATAAGTCCCTAGTATATAGTACTACAGGTACCCAGGGCCTGTACATTAATTGTGGGGCCTGTAAATAAATTCTACCAGTGGGCTGCAACACTCATTGTGCCACCCACTAAAGTAACGCTGTAAAACATGTTACAGGCATGCCACTGCAGCCCAAGAGTGCAGTTTAAAACTGACATTTTGACCTATCACCAAAATAAACCTTTTGTCAGGCCTAAACCTTCTAATCTTACAGGCCACCCCTAAGGTAGACCTGAAAAGCCCATAGGGCAGAGTGCATAGTATTTTAAACATAGGACATGCATATTTAAAGTTTTACATGTCCTGTCAGTGAAAAAAAAAAAGTAATTGGTCTCTCATAGACTAACATAGGTTTAACCTATTGCATTTAAAAAAGCTACCTCCAGTTTGGAAGCAACCTAGAGAAATATTGAACTCATTTTAGTAATAATTTAAAATCCAACCTAGTGATCAAGTCAGGTTTTATATTACTATTCCCAAAACGGCACTTTAAGAAAGCTGTCATTTTCCTGCCTAAACCTGAAAGGCTTTACTGTCAGAGTCCAGTATTACCTGACCCCTAAAGGCTGCCTTGGGTGTTTCTGTATTGCTCGTAGACAATGGACAAAGGGTATTGGATGGGATGTTGTGCTTCCCTTCCTTTGGTAAGATGGCCTCAGGCTGTACCAATGATGTGATTCACTGCAAAGGAGGCCTCGCTAGTCACAGACAGATTTAGCTAACACCTGAGCCTGTTCCCTCTTTTGTCTAGCTAGCCAGTAGTACACTCACACACAGATCCCTAGCCCTTAGAGTCCAAGTTAAGTGTGGCCGAAAAGTTCCACGATCTTTAAAATGCCCAAAGTGGGTAGAGTTAACCCTGGGAACCTTTACTCCATTGACTGTGGTATCCCCCGGGGTCATTCCTATCCGCTAGCCCTTGCCAGGTTTAAACGTGGCACCTCTAGGCACCCGTCTCAGAACACTCTTTGGATCAGAGAAGGCCAGAAGAAGGATGAACTTGCTGTCTGTGACCCAAAAAAGAGCCCTGAAGACTGGACCTGCTCTCCCTTTTGTACTCAGGACAAAGATGTGGACTCTAATGGTCATAAGGCTAACCTCCTGTTAAAACTACAGCAGAAGAATACGGCAGAAGATTATTTAGTGACTTTTGTGGTTCACCCCAACAAGGATTATGATTATTATTTGAGGTGGGTTCTCAACACCCTCAACTAATGCTCCCAATTTCTTATAGTTATCCACAAATCCAAACATTTTACTGCATACTTATAGTATAAACTTACATTTAATTGAGAAAATGGACAGCTGATCAGATAGATGGAGGACTGCAGACAATGCAGCTAAATATACATTATCAGTGTCTATTGTACAACCCCTCTAAACAAGGGATGATGTACATTGCAGGACCTGTGACAACTTAGCCTGTTAGGGGTCCACACTATTGTCCTCACTCCAAGCAACAAAGTTGCTCCATTTGACTGAGTCAACAAATTTGTTGGAGGGGCAAAGGACTGACAAGATGATGTCCTACTCCGTTGGTGCCAGATGAAAGGAACCCAGATGTCCAGCTCAATTTCCAAGCATGTAGGTGAAGGCCTCAGAGATTAGGGTGAAGAATGATTCCCCTTGATTGAGAAAGAAGGTCTGGCCCAAGTGGAAGTCTTAGTGGGGGACATGTGGAGAAGTGTAGAAGGTCCGCATACCACACCCTTTGCAGCCAGTCCTGGGCAATGAGAATGACTTGGGCCCGGTCTTGGCAAATCTTCCTCAGTACCCAAGTAATCAAGGGTATTGGGGGGGAACCCGTAATGCAGCTGAAATTTCCAACTCAACTAAAATAAGTACCCCAAGTCTCCCATCAATGGATACTGGAGGGCACAGAACCATCAGCAGTGACCATTTTTCATGGAGGCAAACAAATCCACTTGAGGAGTGCCCCACTGGGCGAAGATGTCCTGAACTATCTCTGGTAGAAGAGGCCATTCGTGATTGGCGTGATATCGTTGGTTGAGGCTGTTGGCGCTGACATTCAGAGATCTTGCAAGGTGACTGGTGGTGAGCCGGATCCATTGATGACCACAGTCTCAATGCTTCCAGACAAAGAATGTGAGTCCCTAACTACCATAATAACCATTCTTTGTTGTTATACCGCATCGCAGCTGTATTGTCCATCAAGATCAGGATGGACTGACCCTGGATGGAGGGAAGAAAGACCATGAGCGAAAGCCGAACTTCCCACAGTTCCAACAGGTTGATGTGAGAAACCTGTACCTCCGGAGACCAGAGGCCTTTGATTCCCAGATCCTTCAGATGAGCTCCCTATACTAGTGTGGAGGCATCCGTCAATACCATAGTAACGCCTCGAGAGGGAGTGAAGGCCATCCCACGTGAGGTTTTCCTCGTTCCCCCACCAAGACATTACGATCACAATAGAATCCGATATTGTAGCAACTGTCTGCAGACTTCCACTGCAGGGCCCCCATGAGCCAGCATGCTTGTGTGACTACAAAAATGCAGGAAATTAGCATACTTAAGGTTCTGAGGTGCAGAGACGGGTAGTGCCCAGTGCCCAGTGGCAGCCCCATGATCCGGTGTCAATGGGAGGGCTTCAACTGATATTTGGGCTTGTAGATCAAAAAGCTCAAGTCAAACAGCAGGGATACTGTTGACTGCAAATGGTGCAACACCACCTCTGGCAAACTGGTTTTGATTAGCCAGTCGTTCAGATATGGCAAGATAAGGTTGCCCGATTTGCTGAGATGCGCTAATACCATTTCCATCATCTTTGTGAAGACTTGAGGTGCTGATGTCAAGCCAAAGGGTAGTACTGGAAATTGGTACTGCATAGAACTCACCACAAACTGTGTGCGATGCGACCACAGGATAGGGGTGTGGAAGCACACATCCTGCATTGGAGAAACATCATCCAGTGTCCAAGGTCCAAAGTCGGAGAAACTTGAACTAGGGTCAGCATCTTGAATTTCTCCTTTTTGAGGAAAAGATTCAGGTCTCTGAGGTCCAAGATCAGACCCAGACCACTGTCCTTCTTCGACACCAGGAAGTAAGGTGAGTAACATCCACGGGCCCTGTACTGTTTCAGCGCAAACTCCTCAGCTCTGTTCTACAGAAGTGCTGCCAGTCCTGTTGAAGTATGTCTAGGTAGTCTAGTTGGGGACGGGGTAAGGAGCATAGAGGATGGAGCCTGAATGAAAGGGAAGGTGTAACCACTTCCCACAATCTGAAGGTCCCGCTGGTCCAAAGTGATGAGGACACTCTCCCTCCCACAGGCTACTGAAGGAGGTTTGGAATAAATGAGAACTGCTTTCCTGCAGATGCAAGAAAGGAGGAGAAGAAGGGTTGCTGAAAGAAGCCTCAGCCCATTCTTTGCTGCCTGAGCAGAGGATGTTAAATCATTAAATCATTAACATTTATAAAGCGCGCTACTCACCCGTGCGGGTCTCAAGGCGCTAGGGGAAAAAGGGGGGTTATCGCTGCTCGAACAGCCAGGTCTTTAGGAGTCTCTGGAAAGCGGAGTGGTCCTGGGTGGTCCTGAGGCTGGTGGGGAGGGAGTTCCAGGTCTTGGCCGCCAGGAAGGAGAAAGATCTCCCACGTGACGTGGAGCGGAGGATGCGAGGGACAGCAGCGAGTGCGAGGCCAGAGGAGCGGAGGAGGCGGGTGGGGACGTAGAAGCTGAGGCGTCTGTTGAGGTATTCCTGTCCCTTGTCGTGGAGGGCTTTGTGTGCGTGGGTGAGAAGTCGGAAGGTGATCCTTTTGCTGACTGGGAGCCAATGCAGGTGTCTCAGGTGTGCGGAGATGTGGCTGCTGCGGGGTACGTCGAGGATGAGGCGGGCCGAGGCGTTTTGAATGCGTTGCAGGCGATTTTGGAGTTTGGCTGTGGTCCCGGCGTAGAGGGTGTTGCCGTAGTCCAGGTGGCTCGTGACGAGGGCGTGGGTCACGGTTTTTCTGGTGTCGGCGGGGATCCAGTGGAAGATCTTGCGGAGCATGCGGAGGGTGAGGAAGCAGGCGGAGGACACGGCGTTGACTTGCTTGGTCATGGTGAGAAGAGGGTCCAAGATGAAGCCGAGGTTGCGGGCGTGGTGTGTGGGGGTCGGTGCGGTGCCGAGGGCCGTGGGCCACCAGGAGTCGTCCCAGGCGGACGGGGTGTTGCCGAGGATGAGGACTTCAGTTTTTTCAGAGTTCAGCTATAGGCGGCTGAGCCTCATCCAATCTGCGACGTCCTTCATACCCTCTTGTAGGTTGGTCTTGGCGCTGGCGGGGTCCTTGGTGAGGGAGAGTATAAGTTGGGTGTCGTCGGCGTAGGAGGTGATGATGATGTCGTGCTTGCGTACGATGTTGGTGAGGGGGCTCATGTAGACATTGTAGACACTGAGCGATGAGCCTTGAGGTACGCCGCAGATGATCTTGTGGGTTCTGAGCGAAACGGAGGGAGGTAAACTCTTTGGGAACGGTTTGCGAGGAAGGAGGCGATCCAGTCCAGGGCCTGGCCTTGGATCCCGGTGGAGCGGAGGCGGGTGATTAGGGTGCGGTGACAGACGGTGTCAAAGGCAGCCGAGAGGTCGAGAAGAAAGAGGGCGACTGTTTCACCGTTGTCCATCAGGGTTCTGATGTCGTCTGTGACTGAGATGAGGGCGGTTTCAGTGCTGTGGTTGGTTCGGAATCCGGTTTGTGAGGGGTCGAGCAGGTTGTTGTCTTCCAGGAAGGTGGTCAGCTGTTTGTTGACGGTCTTCTCTATTACTTTGGCTGGGAAAGGCAGAAGAGAGATGGGGCGGAAGTTTTTCAGGTCGCTCGGGTCAGCCGTAGGTTTCTTTAGTAGGGCGTTGACTTCGGCGTGTTTCCAGCATTCGGGGAAGGTAGCAGAAGAAAAAGAAGAGTTGATGACGGTCTGGAGGTGCGGGGCGATGATGTCGTCAGCTTTGTTAAAGATGAAGTGCGGGCAGGGGTCCGAAGGGGCGCCGGAGTGGATAGAGTTCATGATGGATTTGGTTTCTTCCGTGTTGATGTGGGTCCAGTTGTTGAGGGTGATGGCCGGGGATGCGGGTTCGGTGGTGTTTGGTTGGGTCTGGTGTCCGAAGCTGTCGTGGAGGTCGCTGATCTTGCGATGGAAGAAAGTGGCGAGGGATTCGCACAAATCCTGTGAGGGCGTGACGGCGTTGGCGTTGGCGCTGGGGTTGGAGAACTCCTTGACGATGCTGAAGAGTTCTCTGCTGTTGTGGCTGTTTTTTCCAGTCTGTCGGTGAAAAAGTTCCTTTTGGCAGCGCGGATCAGGTGGTGGTGTTCGCGGGTAGCGTTCTTGAGGGCGGTCATGTTGTCAGCGGTGTGGTCCTTGCGCCAGGCTTTCTCAAGGGCGCGACAAGTTTTCTTAGATTCTTTGAGGGTGTCAGAGAACCAGAGAGGTTTTTTGGTGTTGGTCTGTCGATGCGTGCGTTTGAGGGGAGCAAGGTTGTCTGCGCAGTTGGAGATCCAGTTTGTGAGGTTGAGGGCTGCGTCGTTGGGGTCGGTGGTGAGGGTGGGTTGGTTGGCGGCGAGTGCGGAGAGGAGTTGCTCTTCAGGGATCTTGTTCCACTGTCGACGAGGGATGGGTTGAGTGCGGAGGTGGCGGGTCTCGCGTCGGAATGTGAAGTGGACGCAGCTGTGGTCGGTCCAGTGTAGGGCGGAGGTGTGGCTGAAGAAGACGTGTTTGCTGGCGGAGAAGATAGGGTCGAGCGTGTGTCCGGCGATGTGGGTGGCGGTGTTCACCAGTTGTTTGAGGCCGAGGTTGGCGAGGTTGTCGAGCAGGGTGGTGGTGTTGGGGTCGTTGTTTTGTTCCAGATGGAAGTTGAGGTCGTCTAGGAGGATGTAGTCCGGTGAGGCGAGGGCGTGCGGGGAGATGAAGTCGGCGATGGCGTCGCTGAAAGGGGCGCGTGGTCCGGGAGGACGGTAGACGAGGGATCCTCTGAGGGTGGTCCTCGGGTCGGTGCGAATCTGAAAATGCAGGTGTTCAGTGGCAAGAGGGGTGTCTTCGGTGGAGGTGGTGACGCTGATGGAGTCTTTGAAGACGATGGCGATACTTCCTCCTGCTTGGTTGGTGCGGTCTTTCCTGGAGATCTTGTAGCCTTCGGGGATGGCGGTGGCGGTCTGGAGCAGAGGAGGTGTTCATCCAGGTCTCCGTGATGAAGGCGACGTCCGGTGCTGTGGAGTCCAGGAGGTCCCAGAGTTCAACGGCGTGTTTGTGGACGGAGCGAGCGTTGACTAGGATGCACTTGAGGTGGTTGATGGCGCGTGGGCTTGTGGTCGTGGTAGTTGCGTGGTGGAAGATGCGTTTGCAGGAGTTGCAGGTGAAGGGTCCATGGGTGCGTTTGGGGTGAGCTTGGAAGCAGGTGTTGGAGCGTCCTGGGTTGAGGGCGTGGAGGGTGGTGGGGTCGTAGCGGATCAGCGGGGCTTGGGAGAGCTGGGGACCAGGGGTCGTGGCGCTGGGCGCGGGCCAGGCACGGTCGCGCAGCAGCCGCCATATGAGGTAGGAGGGGGGGGAGGGGTCAGCTGGGGGCGAATGGGAGCTGGGGGGCGGGGGCGTGCAGGAGGTCGTGGCGGGAAAGCGCGAGGGAGGGGGGACAGGTAGAGTGAGAAGAGCTGGGGGAGGGGGGTTTAAGGGTGGAGGGGGGTGAGTGTTAGGAGGTTTAGGAGATTAGGGAGAAAGATAGGAGTAGGGTTGTGAAGATAGGGGAGGGGGGGTTGTAGAGGTGGGTGAGGGTGAGAGGTAGAGTGAGAGGATAGGAAGAAAGGTAATAGAGGGGATGGCGGGAGGGGGGGAGAGATAGAGAAATAGATAGAGAAAATAGATAGATAGAGAAATCGATAGATAGAGAAATAGATAGAGAGATAGGAAGATAGGAGGCGGTGGAGAGTGAGGGAGTTAGATAGTGGGATAGAGAGATAGAGAGATAGGTAGATAGGAGGAGTGAGGGAGGTAGATAGTGAACGGGTTAGATAGGGGAGATAGAGAGGGGGATGCGAGTGAGGGAGGGGGATGAGGAAGGAGCAGGAGGGCAGGCGCGGGGAGAAGAAGACAGAGGAGGCAGAAGAGCCTAAGGCAGAAGATAGAAGACAGAAGAACAGAAGAACAGAAGAACAGAAGACCGGAAGAACAGAAGACCGGAAGAACAGAAGACCGGAAGAACCGAAGAAAGGAAGACCGGAAGAACACAGAAGAACACAGAAGAACACAGAAGAAGATACAGAAAACGAAGAACAGAGGGCAGAAGACCACAGAAGAAGATGAGGAAGAAGAGAGGCGACAGGAGAGGCTGAGAAGCACACAGAAGAAGAGAGAAGACGGGGAAAAGAAGAGTACAGAAGAAGATTACAGACGAGGAGCGAGGAGGAAGAACAGAGAAGAAGAGAAGAAGAAAAGAAGAAAAGAAGCAGGAGAGAGGGTGAGTAGCGCGGGGCAGAGCGAGGGGCTGGGAGGTGGGGGGTACTTACTGTGAGGTGGGTCTCAGGAACTCAGGAACCTGGAGGAGCTGGAGGAGCTGCAGCGGCAGGGGGAGCGACCTACCCTAGGGTCAAGGGTCGCTACCACTGTCGCGCAGCGGCCGCCATATGAGGTAGGAGGGGGGGGAGGGGTCAGCTGGGGGCGAATGGGAGCTGGGGGGGCGGGGCGTGCAGGAGGTCGCGGCGGGAAAGCGCGAGGGAGGGGGGGACAGGTAGAGTGAGAAGAGCTGAGGGAGGGGGGTTTAAGGGTGGAGGGGGGTGAGTGTTAGGAGGTTTAGGAGATTAGGGAGAAAGATAGGAGTAGGGTTGTGAAGATAGGGGAGGGGGGGTTGTAGAGGTGGGTGAGGGTGAGAGGTAGAGTGAGAGGATAGGAAGATAGGTAATAGAGGGGGTGGCGGGAGGGGGGGAGAGATAGAGAAATAGATAGAGAAAATAGATAGATAGAGAAATCGATAGATAGAGAAATAGATAGAGAGATAGGAAGATAGGAGGAGGTGGAGAGTGAGGGAGTTAGATAGTGGGATAGAGAGATAGAGAGATAGGTAGATAGGAGGAGTGAGGGAGGTATATAGTGAACGGGTTAGATAGGGGAGATAGAGAGGGGGATGCGAGTGAGGGAGGGGGATGAGGCAGGAGGGCAGGCACGGGGAGAAGAAGACGGAGGAGGCAGAAGAGCCGAAGGCAGAAGATAGAAGACGGAAGAACAGAAGAACAGAAGAACAGAAGACCGGAAGAACAGAAGACCGGAAGAACAGAAGACCGGAAGAACAGAAGAAAGGAAGACCGGAAGAACACAGAAGAACACAGAAGAAGATACAGAAAACGAAGAACAGAGGGCAGAAGACCACAGAAGAAGATGAGGAAGAAGAGAGGCGACAGGAGAGGCTGAGAAGCACACAGAAGAAGAGAGAAGACGGGGAAAAGAAGAGTACAGAAGAAGATTACAGACGAGGAGCGAGGAGGAAGAACAGAGAAGAAGAAAAGAAGAAAAGAAGCAGGAGCAGGAGAGAGGGTGAGTAGCGTGGGGCAGAGCGAGGGGCTGGGAGGTGGGGGGTACTTACTGTGAGGTGGGTCTCAGGAACTCAGGAACCTGGAGGAGCTGGAGGAGCTGCAGCGGCAGGGGGAGCGACCTACCCTTGGGTAGCTGCTGCTGCTGACCTTGCGGCTGATATTGTTGTCATTTGCAAAAGGAAAAGCCTCTAGATATGCCACGGAAATGTAGAAAATGGCTTTGTTGCCAAACAGTCGTGCTCGATCAAAGGGTAGATGCATCAAGCTATTTTGAGAATCCACTGAGAATTCTGAGGTCTTAAGCCAGGATTGCTTCCTAATAGAGTTTGAGGTACCCAGGCATTCGAGTAAACTGTGTCCAGCCCTGGCTTGATAGGCATTCTGTCCCTCCTGAACCACTTGAAAGCGCTGGCAAATGTCTTCCAGCACATGCAGAAGCACCATTTGGACCAAATCTGACAGGTCACGGGTGAATCTTCTTTGAAGTCAGTTTGCATTAATGGATTTTAGCAGCATGCTGCCCGCAGAGAAGGACTTCTTTCCGCAAGCCTCTAGGCGCTTTATCTCCCTTGAAGTGGGGTTGATGGGAAGGTCCTTCTCAACTGTCCAGAGCAGAAAGCCTGTATCACAAGACTTTCAGGCAAAAGATAAGTAGAAAGGAACAATGGATTGCCTGTCAGCCTGTTAACCGCCACTGACCAGGAAGGTTTCTCTCATGTTGCAATGACTGACTGTAGACAAGCCTCATTAATGGTGAGTAGTGGTTGATGGCAGAAGCACCTCCATGAGGACATTAGTCTTAGTATCTGTGGTCAGGAGTTGCAGATCTAGGGCCTCTGCAGCCTTCACTATAATCTTAAGGAGAGAAATCACCTTAGGCCTTGATGATCCAGTGGGGAAGTCCACAGCCAGATCAGATGAGATGTCCAGTCCGCTTGAATCAGATGGGCTTTAAAATTCTTGAAAATCTTGATTCAGGTCCATGTCCAGGTCTGAGTCACTGCCACAGATTTAATGCAGCCTGTCCCTGTATTGTATCTCTGCAATGAGGCTCTGGGCCTCTCTTTTAAGCTCTTATTTCAGTGTTTGTCAAGCACTGGTGGTGGTGGCATCATTACTGAAGTCAGAAATGAAGGTAGAGGTGGTGCCAATAGCAATGGCACCGACCACAGCATCATGCTGCGGAGGACCGGGTCAAAGAAAAACTGGCCTAGCCTTGGAGTGATGTCACAAGCATGAACATTAGTCGTCCGTTTGACATCAAAGAGCCCGTAGGTATGCCAGTTGGCACTGATGTCTTGTGTATAGGTATGCCAGCAGGCACTGATGTCATGTAGTTCAGAAATGCCACCATGTTCAAACTGGTTGTTGGGAACTCAGGGTATGCCTGTATCAGTGCAAGGAAGGCAAACTGTGCTGGTTTTGGTGCCTGTGGGTCCAATGGAGAGAGAGGTTAACCCAGGACCGGGTCCAGTGGAGCCCCTGCAGTGGGACTGCCCAGGGAGGGGATCAATGGCTTCATGTTGACTAGCTCTGAGGACGAAGTTCCTGTTGGAGAGCAATGTGGGGATTTACCTCTGGAGCGCTTCTTGCTCTTTTAATGTTTCCCCTTCTTACCCCGAAGGGAGAGGATGGAGACTTTGAAAGGTGCCTGGAATGCTTCCAACTGTGATGGTCCTCCTTGGCCCGAGCCATAAAAAGCTTCACTTTCCATTCGTTAATGTGCTTGGGGTGCATGTTTCAACATGAAGCACAAGCCCAGAGTGGCAGAAGTTTTAGATAGTTTTAAGCTTAAAGTTTTAAGTTCCACTTCAAAGGTGCGGAAAAAAATGGAAATGATGCTGTTGTGCAGGGGCTCGAGCTGTATGGCTTCAGTGACATAACCTGATGCCACTTCCAGCATCAATCTGAAGCCAGAACCCCTTATCGGCGATGCAAGAGATTTGAAGCTGCCAGATCCAGACCGGCACCTGGATTTGCCATTCAGGTGAGGAATCTGCAGGTAGAAATAGCAATCAGAATTATCTGAGATTTCTTCCATTAAATCGATCTCTACTGGAAGATACCTGTGTCAAACGAGTCAGACTTCAGGGCCTGAAGGAGGGCTGAATATTTGTGGCACTGAGGAATGCAGGAATAACTCGAAAGCAGAGTTATGACCCTACAGCATCTGATAAGGGAGAGAGGCTTGGTGTCATGCATTTCTGAGTTCAATAATATGGTTCAGAAATTGGATTAGCAAGAGGGATGGTTTTAGTGGATGCCTCCAATTCTTTCTATTTCTCTTGTGCACTGGAAAACTAGGGAATGGTGAAGACACTCTTTAAGAATGTGACAACGTTGCTTCTTCTTGATGTGCTAACTTCTCACACCAAATTCGTTTCCCCCTCCATCTCAAACACACTCCTGCACCACGTGAGACTAGAACTCACCCTTCATAGAGGAGGAGAAGTCAGATCAGGCCTGACTAAGGATTCACAGTTTATAAGGTAGGCAGCCACAAATGTAGGCTGCCAAACACCACAGTGCACCGCTGAATTACCAGGCTAGAAATGTGGCTGTCTACTTCAGTAGACTGGAGCAGATAGGCTTGGGCCCTCAAAACATGCTCAGGAAGGAAGAGTGCTCAACCGACTGGTGTATGGTTATAACGCTAACACACCTAAAAGATGAGACATGTTTAATTCCACATTGCAGAGGCTGACTTTGATACCAGCACCAAAAGTAGGAAAACAACTCAATCTAACTGTGCAACTCTGTCTGTGGGAACTGAGGCAGATGCACTCTCAGAACGGCCATCAGCTTTTGGGTAGGGGATGGTGGGTTGAAATGCTGCACAGAACGATTGCTAGTGGTTTAGGCTATTTGCAAGTATTCCTGCCGGAAGCCTGCAAGCAAACCAAGAACGCTCTGGTTTAGAGAGATTTTGAGATTTCAGCATTGAAATATGAAATGGGTGCATTATTTGAAAGACAACTGCACAAAACAAAAATGGACTACAGGGGCCCCTTGAATGAACAAATTGGTATCAACATTTAAACACTCTTACTGGGTTCCCGCTTGTTCTCAGTTCTTCTTGATTTTGCAAATTCCCTTGTTGCTGACCTACGGGGAGAACACGGCCGGTGAAGACTGTCTGGAGCAGCAGAGACACTCCATCAAATCCGAGATTTAACTGGGACACGGGCGCCCCATATCGTTGTTGTTTGCTTTCATGATACATTTACATAATGGAAAAGGAAAGCTGCGGGGGGCTTCCCTTTCAGTCGCATGGCTACCAACCCCTTCCAGAGGAGCGTTGTGCAAATAATGACAGGAACAGTCAGCCACAAGTCAGCAGCCGCCCTGTCAGGATTCAATCCATATCAGGCGTCCGCCGTAGATCAAAGTAGGGTTTCAAAAACAAACCTTTGTAATATGGTTCTGCAGATGTAAGTAAGATTTGATGCACAGTAGGCCTGTCCTAACAATGAAATAACAATATTACAAGTTTTGTGGTACATACCTAACTGCGGGCGCAAGGGGGCTTCGGTAGGAGCTGAAAAACAAAGATTAAATACATTTTAGACTCTTATTTTTTCCTGCGAATCGTGAAATCATAGCTTTAGGTTGATAATTAACTTTGATGTGACGGTGCTACCTTTCAACGTCCTACGTATGGTCCTTCAAACAGAACCCAAGATTTCAGCACTCAGCTAGAAGGATGTATGTATATTGTATACGTGATATTTGCAATGTTTTTAAATATAATGTGGTAAAATAAGCCAACTCCAGCAGGTAGGACAAAGAGCTTATTTTATTTCTGTGCATCAATCACCCAGGGCATGCCGCGTCCCGCTGGCTCGGATGTCCGACCACAGAACGGAGTATGTCGTACATATCTCCTACAACACATCCATCTTTGGCAACAATGCTGACGTGCAAACATTCAGGGCACGATTCTGACGTGGCCATGAACGGCGTGCGCCTCACGTTATCCCTGGCCTGTGACCCCGCATTATTGTCATCCCCATTTAAAACCAAGCCCACCCTTGCAGCACTGGCCACAGAAGGCCAAAGCTCCCACAGGAAGTCGGAAACAAGGAACCGAGAAACACATAAAATAACACTGATAAAGCCATTGTTTTAAAAAGAAAAAACGTTAACCCTACATGTAAACCTACACATATATACACAATAAACATATGGAACATAATGTACGGAGGAGTATACACGTCCTTGATCGGAATAACAATTAAAAACCCCTCCCAGAGGAGGGCGTTCCAGTTCAAGAGGGTACACATAAGGCCCCGTAAAAGCAATGTCACAATGGAGAACTAACCTCCCGAAGCTTACCTTTTACACCGAGATACCAGGTGACAATTTGCATGTCTGCTGGCCCAACTATTTACAACTAGCTACACTCCAAATAAGCCTATTGCACCTTCACAATCACATTTTTACACCAGATCTGCAGGCTTCAACACAGCTCTTCCTCAAGAGCCCTAAAACAACCTCATGTAGACAAAGTATTTAAATATTAACGAGTCCCTCACCTGAGAAACATAAAACAGCGCTGCTGATTTAGGCTTTTGTTGACCCTGATTATCTAGGAAGAACTGCATGACTTCCTTACCACACTCAACCATAGTAGGACACTGTAGGGCAGTGGTTCTTAACCCTTTAACTTCTGAAACCCCCCCACCACCGTAAATCATTAATGCGATCCAGGGATGGAATCCAGGGACCCGCAGCAATTTCGATAATTTGAATGCATAATAATACACAAAATTACAGAAACAAGCATCCATCAAACAAATACATAAATGATTAAATATTTTAGTTAATCCACAAATATAAAACAATCAAAATTTTATTTTAATGGAAAGTATGGGGCTTTTCTAAAGTCAGTTGAGGCTACCAATCGTCCATACTTTATTCTGGTTCATGCACTTGCACTGTTCCCACACATCAATCTGAGGATACCAACTTACTTTTCAGACTTCAATTTCAAATTCCTAAACATTCACAGATCGTTTTACATTTTTAAATCTTACATTTTACTTCATTATTTTTATACACTTTATTAATCTGTCAAAATTATTTTATTTTCATAGTAGTCGTGGAGCCACTGACTAGGCGTTGTGGACCGTAAGGGGTCCCTGAATCACAGGTTAAGAAGTGCTTCTCTAGGGGCCTTAACAGAACCTAGGCCTCACTGAGTAACTGAAGCAAGTCCCCTCATGTTTCTGGGTACTTGTGCTCTCTTGTTGATGGCGGGCTCCAACCGCCAGTAACACATTCAAGGGGTGTTATGACTCACAGATATGGTTCATCTTACTTCTTTTTGTCCTTACTTAACAGTTGCAGTCTCTTTTCCTAGTTGAGATTCTCATGCAGAGCACTCTTCCCCCAGGGAAGGCCAGTAGCAATTGTTTTAGGTGAAATATCCCCCAGCAGTGAGGAAGATTTACTGGAGGGAAGTTCTATCTTGGACCCATCTTAAAACGATGCTGCATTTCTAGGTACATTTTAAAGCATGGAATGCATTTTGGATCATACCTTTTAATTATAGTATTATTCTCCACTGAGAATGTTTAGGGAAAATGTGCGACAAATAGTGAATATTTATGTTAATCAGAACTGAATATATTTTGAAGATAATTTTGTAGTGATGACATATCAATATTGCAATTAAATACAAGTTTCTAACACTATCCTACCTTCCCAACTTCATTCGTCTGTCTTACAATAAAGGATCCCTTTGTCGCAGACGCACCACATTGAATAGGGACCATCACTATGCTGTAAGCTTCATAAAAGTATCAACTCAGTTAGGATGGCAAGGCCCACAAGTAAAGACGGAGAGAGCTGCTTGTTCCAGTTGTTCAGAGGATACCCAGACAGGAAAATCACTGCTGTGTCTGAACAATAGTACAACTTAGAACACACAGGCATCATAATGATCTAACATTCTAAATTACAAGAATAATTCAAGGCAAAAGCAAACCTATGATTACAACACTCCTGTTAACTAACTCTACTTCTTTAAATACTTACTGGTAATTTTCAAAATCCTGATTCTTTATTTCTCAATCAAGTACTTACAATTGGAGGTTTGCCAGAACCTCAAGGTTAAAACCCACCAACCCATCCTAACACAAAAACCACACCCTAAGGCCCCTCTAAACCTCCTTAACAGTGGTGTGGTCAGTACCCAGCTTTAGCTTCTTCAGTTGGGCCCCTCAGGGCACACAGCACCAAACCAAGTGGAGACTTTCAGCATGACAATCAGCTCCAGCTCCGTTCACTTGTTGCACTGACTGAACTTTACAGAGGTTGTAGTACTCAGGCCAGTTCCTCTTCAAGGCGGCCTGCCTGTTGAGGACTACAAACCCCAGCGGGCCTCCGAGGGCTGCTTAATCTCCCTAGAGAGATAGTTAGACCCAACCCAACTCCCTAGAGAGATAGTTAGACCGAACCCAATGCACTAAATCCTAGTTCCAGCTTGCAATGGCGGAAATCATTCTATTTTGAAAGAAGCAGTGTTTAATATCAAAAGCAAAGCGGTAACTGCCTTTCTCTTTCTCTTTCTCCTCTCATCATGTGCGTCTGCTCTGGTGCTTTATTCATGCGAGAAGGTTGGCCTGTATGCTTCAAACCTACATTTCCTGTATGCTAAAAAGATTTATGTTCTTTCTAGTTGAAAGTAAAACTGCCTTCCCCACCAGACTTTTACAATGGCAAAACTATGTCAATGCACTGCCACATCATTTTTAGGTCAATCATAGCAGCGTGCAAGTGCTGCTTTTCTGACGTGTTGATATGTATCTGGGCTTTTAATCACACCCGCTGCACGCCCATCACTATCACTTGTTCACGAGCTTGCCCTTCAAAAATCCTTTATTTTAGTTGGTAAATGCTTTACGTTTGTCCCTCCTTTGGGCGGTTTAGTTACTACCTTGGGCATTCCCCCTGTTACTTGACTAATTGCACTTTTGCCGATACGTTAGACTGCAAGCAAACTTCTTTTTCCTTTTATGTGCTGCTTCACGCTGATGCCGTGGTGCTTTGAATCGGCTTGCTTATGTGAAACTGTATTACTTTTCATTTTCAATTTATGTGGCAAGAAAAGTCCAGTTTTTCGGTCTAAATTATAACTATTTTTTTAACTACATTATTTTTTAATCCATATTGGAAAACCAAATGGCATAAATGAGCAGTAGTGTTCAGCCGAATTAATGACTGTCTTGGTCAAAACTAGTGACATGCTGACCAACACAAGGTCATTCTTGCTATGTCAGCTGTTCAGAAGGGATGGAAGGTGACAGGGAAAAACAGTGGCAAAAGGAGGGAAGCAGGAGAGGAGTAGGAAAAAGACAAAGTGAGGAGAGAGAGAGAGAGAAAGACAAAGAGGGAGGTAAAGGAGTGCAATGGAAGGAAAGAGACAAAAGGAGAAGGAATAGACAGAAAAAGGGTGAGAGCGGGAAAGGGGAAGATTGAAGAGAGGGCAAGGTAGTATGAGAGAGAGAAAAGAAGAAAAATAAAACAGATTTTAGGTTATTCTTATAGGGAGAAACAGGCTTCCTCACTCGCAGATGTTGGTCCACGTGGGGGGTATTATGTTTTTTCTGGCTACAACCCTGCTTCTTACCCCCGGTGAGTGGTAGCTATATAGGTGGGCCCATACCTTTCCTGGGTACTATCAAAGCTCATCTACGTTTGAAGCAAGAAAACTGTCTGGGAGAGAAGGTGTAAGTACAGGGGAAAGAGAAGAATGTATCTGAGTATATAGGATTCAGTGGCATGAATGGAGATTCTTGAAATGCTTAGCTTTCTTTTACCAAGAAGCATCAACAGCAAATATATAAGAATAGCACAATAACAGCAAAAGATATGTCAGACTGTTAGGAACAAAGCATCTGACACATCTTACCAGTATATCATTTTATTTCTATGGCCTTCATCAATATACTAATTAGTGATTTTAAAACATGAGAAATCCCACCTCGTTTTGGTCATAGATAGTTGAAGTGTGTGTGTGTGTGTGGCACCAATGTGTTAGAAAGCAGCTAGAGACCGTCAGCATGGGCACACACTGCATGATGCAGTCAAGATAACTGAAGGGCATGGTACGGTTAGTGCCACTTGTCTTGTATGAGTACTATGGTCACAGCTAGATGGGACCATTAAACAATCAATGCCAGGTGCTGCAGTAGCTTGTCCACACCTACATGTGGAGGTTTAAGGTGACTTGTACATCATCTATCACCAGGCCTGTCACTGTAGAGCAAGGAACAGAAGCTGACACCATGCCTAAAAGCTGAGACCAGAGACTTAAACCAGCAGCAGTGTGGGACCCCAAGGCATTGTCCCAGCAGGGCATGAGTAGGCAAGAATGATGATTGATGACTCTCTCCAGCATGGAGAGGCATAGCTAAGCAGAGACAGCCCTGTGCAGCCTTTCACTGTGGCCTCTCCTTCTCTCTGCTTAATTGTTTTTAGGAAAGATTCAGGAAGCATGACCTCATCCAGAACATGACCACATTTCCCCTGTCAAGCCATTGGTGACTTCTGAACATTCCTTGTTTCTTTTACTTCACCCTGCTGACTTTCTGAGCAGCCTGCAGCAGTGGATATTGCCAGACAGTAGCATTTGAAATGTACAAGGCAAAACAAAGATATCAAGCTGAAGTTCACAATTTTAGGAGGATGCGACAAATTGGGTTAGTATCTGTGGGGCTAAGTAGACACATCAAGTAATATTCTCTTGTCAGGGTGAACAACTAAAGTAACTAAATAAACCTGAACTTAACCCACTGTAGCTATTGACAGAGAAGAAAGGCTTAGCTCAAAGGCAATATGCAAAGTATTTATGCAGCACTTAAACAGTAATAAAGTAGAAATGCACAACTATAAAAATGCCAAGAGAACAACTTCTCCCCACATACAAAGCCTTTGTCTCTACTGTGGGAGCGAGTTCACACCTTATCACAGGCACTACTCAAATGCTAATAACTTGCTAGCAGAAATGGAAGAGCAAAATGCAAACTAGCATCCAGGAACTTCAGGCAGGGAAAAGGTAACTTGTTAGAAAGATGCTTTAACTTAATATTTAGTAAAAGTCTGCCTTAATCACTGAATTGGATGTTTTATAACTATTAAAATAGTTGTTTAGTTATTTTCTAGCTAATTCCATTCCAGAGATACTAAATTAGTATTTATTTTTGCAAGGTCAGTGTTTTCCTACAGAACAGCCAAACTTGCTAAAGTGAAAATAGTTTTTGGGTCCTTTTCACTGTAAGGACATGTGTAAAATTAAACTCTTGCAACGTTTAAGTTAAATACTATGCCCCCTGTACCTTCCAGGACACTCTAGTACTGATCCAGAAGTCAGCCTCTTTCCCACACTCTCTAGCTACAGTCAGCTTGCAGGCAATTAGATGCTGGCAAAACAATTACTCAAAATGTACTTCTTCATTATCAGATTATAAAGCCCCTCATAATCATTTACCTTCCTGCCCTTCACCCAACCATCCAGTGCCTTATGTGATTACTACATAAAATCTACCCATGACTAGTGTGAATGTTTCTAGCTATCCCTGAACTTCAGGTGATATTTCTCAGGGGCCATACCAAACTCTGTCTTTGTTTAATAATGGCCTCCGTCTTGGGAGTGTATCTCTTCTAGTCAGCTACTTTTAGGCCCACCAGGGTATCCCTCCCAGCAATTGGCATGTGCTCATATTCTGCAAAGTACTTACCTATGTCATCCACAACCAAGTAACGAGACACAGATCTTTAAGAATGTTAACTTTTTTCACCCATCCCAGGCACTTCACTGTCACTTGGGGATTTTCTTTTTGAAAATAAATAAATAAATAAATAAATAAAGTAAACTTTTTGGTGCAGGGCTCCATACTCTTGACGGAGCCCTGCACCAAACAAGAAAATGTGTTGACAGGAAACACCATGACAGTGGTTCTAGCCACTACTTTATAGATGACCACCAGCTTGGCAGTCATTTATAAATTTGGCGGGGGAGTTGTCTCGGCCTGGAGGACGTAAAGTCATCAGCCAAGCCAAGGAAGATTACTCCATCTGCCAACATGAAAATTGGTCTCTCAGTCCTTTAAGTCCCAATCCACCACAGGAGAACACTTCTAAATCCCCACAAGACCTATGGGGAGCTGTTTAGAGATTCAGTGGGTGTAAGTCAAAAACCTACAGCAGGGTCCAGCCCAAGTCTAGTTGCCACCGGTCTCCTATGCAGTGCAGGAAAGACCTCTAATAGCATGTTGTATCTCTATGGCTTGAACAGGAAGTCAGACTTATGACCTTTGGAGCCCACTGATTTGCCTGGATAGAAGAAGGAGAGCAGGTCCAGTCCTTTAGGGCTCTTCTCACAGCCCGGACAGCACGTCCAGTCCTCTTCTGATCTTCCACAGGTCCAGGAGTGTTCTGACGTAGGTGCTTGGAGATGTCATATTTATGTCTGGCATGAGCTAGTCAGTAGGAATGATGCAGAATGATGCAAAATGCAGATTAGCATCCAGAAACTGGGAAAATGGTAACTTTTTAAAGGTACTTTTTCTTAATATTTAGGAAGCGTCCAGCTTAACCATTAACTACTAAAACAGTTGTTTAATTACTTTTCTATCTTGTCCCATTCGGTAGTTACAGTACTAGTATTTAATATTACATTCCAGTGGTTTTGTACGGAAAAGCCAGCCTTGCTTCAGTAAAAATAGCTTTTGGGGTCTTTTTCCTGTGTGGACATGTAACAATAAACTTTTACATGTCCTACTTTTAAATACCATTCATATTGCCTTATGGGCAGTAAGGCCGATTTAAAGGTGACTCAATATTTAAAAGGAATTTTTAGGTCTGTCAAAAGGGGTTATCTGGGCAGGTGGAACTTACAATCTCATAACTGCACAGCCAGGTTACAGAGGCTAGGCCTCCAGTCATGTTTAGACAATCAGTGTAGTGGATGGCACAATGGGTGATGTAATACACTTGTTACATTTAACATAGGTCCTGGGTACACTTTTGTGCCATATAATAGGATCTTAAATGTAAGTTAAATATGTCGATCGGGTGAATATCAATTTCATTATGTTGAAAGGAGGAACACAGGCACTTTACCACTATTTAGCAGGGAAAAAGAGCACAGAGTTCAACAGCCAGCAAAAACAGTAAGGGCAAAAATCTGGGGATGCACCACCGAAAAGATGGTCTTTTCCAACAGCGGCCAAACAAAAATACAGTCCGGCCTGCTGCCCCAATTAACCCCGTATCATGGCCTTACTCTTCAAGCAGCCCTCTGCTCAATGAGTTGGCCTCATCCCTAAAGGCAGATGCAGCGCTGCTGGCAGGGTTAGGAATCATGTACCTCGCACAGTCCCCTAGTTACCAAGCAGGTGTGCTACCAGCTCTATAAGGCAGACTCTCCTCTAGGGGATACAGTCTAGCAATCCCCTTTCTCCAGTAGGCAGTCCATCCTTCACCACACAGTCAGCAGGTGACTTTGAAGGGGTCTTCTGCAAGTCGCCCCAACCTGGGAAGTACTACTCAAGTGAGTTTTTGCAATGGTCAATGAGAATCCTGGCACACTGACCTTGGTCTCTACACACTCTTTATCCTAGGTTACAGATGTATATGTGGATTTCAGTGAGGCATCTTGGAAGCACAGAACAGGCGATTCCTGACAAGACTTGGCACGGGATATTGTTTGTCAATGAAACTTGGTAGGAAGAGTGGCTATACCTGGGTGTACCGGTAAAGGGTAAACTAAAATAAAGGCACAAACGAGAGACAGGACTTCCACTCAGTTGCAAAACAAAACTTCCTGTAGTGACACTCTGGGGAGATAGGAAGTGGGTAGGATCTGTCCTTATGCTTCAAAGCTACCTCGTCTGCTTCCTTACTTTCAAAGAACTGCAGAAGTGTTCCTATAATCTACATCCCTGTCTGGCAGGCTGTTCAATCCTCCATTTGATATACCGCCCACACACAGGCTAGCTAAACCACAATGCTGTCCTCAAACAGTAAACCACAACAGGCAGACTTCAGATGCACCCTTATCCAAGCACTCCACATGCACTCACAATTCATGTCCCTAGCACACTACCCAGAGCCCTTGTCCTAGCTTTCCACAGGCAGTTGGCCTTTCATTAAAATGAAGGCACTATAATTTGAGGTTCATAATCCAATTTTAACAAAATCTACAGAGTGTTAGACCCTACTAAGGGGGCTTACACTACAACTCAGGCCCAATGCTGGCTAAGCTGTTCCTATGGGGCGGGACCAAAGCGAATGTGTCTGTGGCTGCTCCTTGTCTGATGTGGAATAGTACGCAAAAACAATGAACTGATGTAAGACCCAGAGTAATTCACTCATTTAACTCATCACTTTTTCATAGGTCTGAATTCACAAAGTAGAAGATATATGTCATGGACAGCTTATGATTGGCGAAGGATACCACCTCATTTATGGAGTTGATATCCCATCAATGGTTTGTAACCGCAGTCAGAAATAAATATTCTTACGGATTTGCAAGGGGCACCTCTTTGATGCCCTCTTCTCCTTATGTGGACACTGCAAATCGCAAATCTATTAAAGACAAATAATCTCACAGTAGTACATTGCAAATGTGATATTTGCACTTGTAAACACAGTAATTTTGCAAAACACAGGTTTTGCACTTTTAAAAACATTTTACAGATCAGGTCCCATATTCAGTAAATGATATGCACTTAACTAAATATACTGACAAAGTTAAGAACTAAGGGCCAGATGTATCAAGCAATTTTGCATTTGCACCGTTTGCGAATGCAAAAATGCCTTTCAAGATGAATGAAAGGCATTCGCTGTGCAATTTTAAGGAATCGCTAAAATAGTGATTCCTTAAAATTGCGACCCCATTTAGAGAATCGCAAGCTGCGATTCTCTAAATAGGAAATCGCAAATAGGGAATTCCTATTTGCAATTTCCAAAGCACATGTATCAAGCATTTTCTAAATGTGAATTGGGCCTTTAGAAAATGCAATTACCACCAAATCAAATTTGGTGGTAAGCATGTGCAATTTAAAAAAATGCATTTTTAAAAATGGCATGTAGCGCACACATGTCCCTAAATATTTTTTTGGGGTGCATCAAAGGGGGCCTTCGGCCCCCAGCACCCTGGGATTTGCATTACCTAATTTGCGAATTCCTAACTGGAATTCGCAAATTGGAAAATGCAAAACCATTCACACCTATAGGGATGAATGGAGTTGCATCCTCTAATTGCGATTCGGTAAAATCGATTGCGAATTTTTTGCTATTACCAAATCTCATTTTTCATATATCCCATTTTGCATTTCTTTAATAGCGATTTCTTCAAATTCGCTATTTAAGAAATGCAAAACGGATCTTTGATACATCTGGCCCTAACTTCTGTGAAAAAGTCATTAATGGACATTTTCATGCATTGCATGGCCTCAGCATTGGGCGCCTCATTGAGCAAAAGTATGACCTGTGAACTTGTTCTAAGTGCTGCTGGGACTGATGTGTAGTTTTGAACAGTAAATTTGTAGAGATATGTAAAAATATGGCTTAGAGAATCTTATTTTTCATGTTTATGTTACATCTTGAAAGTCGTCACAAAAAGGGAGACTTACATTTATTCAATCTTACACTTGTGAAAAAAAATCCTTCAGTCCACTTTTCAGGGATGAATACCACTTACGTCTCCCTCTGCATCCCCGCAGGCTACTATTGGCTGTTGTAACATTACACCAAAATTTGCACTAGCCACTAGGTGTACAAACTCATCAAAATAGGGCCCTATCTTGGTGCCAACTGTGCGTAAATCGATTTCGGGATAAAAAAACGAACATTAAGTTGTCATGTGAAGCATAGCCACACATCGATTAGGCACAAGTATATTATTTAAGAGGAGGAAACTGTAAATTGTTGATTGATTTGTACAAATATAAAAAAGCTCCGTGTACATGATTTTGTGGAAGTCCCATTCTGGGACATTTTCTGCACATTGCATTCTGATCAGAATCGGACCCTTAGCGATCGGGAGGGAGTGTAGGAGGCCATTTCAGTTAAAGATTAAGGGGGTCATTACGACCTTGGCGGGAAAAGGCGCTTACCGCCGTGCAGAAGAAAGCCAATACACCGCCACGGCGGCGGGAGACCGCCACAGCTATTATGAGACACATTACGGAATCCGCCGAAATTCAGACACCCACAAAATACCGCCACACCAAAGGTCAGCGATAAACATGCGGAAACAAATCCTCCACCTCCACGCCAACAGAAACACGCCCATGCTATTACGACCCACGAATCCACGCAGCGGTCTTTCAACCGCGGTATTCCATTGGCGGTACACACCGCCGCGCTCAAAATACACACACAGCTCCAAAACACCGCCACATTGGACAATACCAAATACACACACCTGATACACATACAAACAACACTCCCACACACCCAACACAATATAAAACACACACCCACATCACCCACAAACCCCTATGACCAAAAATTAGAGACGAAAGCCAGAGAGATACAGCACAGAATAGAGAGCCCCATCACACAGAGGCACACTACACCATCACCCACACAACATCCACCCACAAAACACCACATACCACTACACTCACCACACTCATCAACACATACACAGCCCCACACATCACACACACCACCCCATGTCACGCCAAAGACACCCCCGCTTCTCCGAGGAGGAGCTCAGGGTCATGGTGGAGGAAATCCTACGGGTAGAGCCACAGCTATTTGGCTCAGAGGTACAGTACACATCCATAGCCAGGAAGATGGAGCTATGGCAAAGAATAGTCGACAGGGTCAACGCTGTGGGACAGCACCCAAGAAATAGGGAGGACATCAGAAAGAGGTGGAACGACCTACGGGGGAAGGTGCGTTCCACGGTATCCAGGCACCACATCGAGGTACAGCGGACTGGCGCCAGACCCCCACCTCGTCCCCCACAACTAACAACATGGGAGGAGCAAGTCTTGTCCATCTTGCATCCTGAGGGCCTCGCAGGAGTCGTTGGAGGGACGGACACTGGTAAGTCAAATCTCAACTATCATATCCCCCACCCTACCTGCATGCTATCACACACCCCCACCCTCACACCCTCCACTAACACCCTAACTCCTCACTAATGTACCCATAACACCAACCACCCATCCCAACCCCAAGACCTGCATGACACAACTAAGCATGGATACCCATCACTAAAGCATGCCCACTGCACAGACCCACAACACCCCCCAACCATCACCACACAAGCTCCCACACAGGAATGCTAGCACTGGGGTACACACACACCCAACCATTGCAGACCATGAAACACACACATGCAATAATCCTGTACTCATACCCCCGCAGGAACCCGAAGGAACGTCACCACACCAGAGGGTCCAGACAACACCACTCCACCCCCAGAAGAGGCCCACAGTGACGACAGCAGCCCTGCCCTACTGGATCTTGATGACCAGCCCGGACCATCGTGGGCCTCAGGACAGTCGGTTCCCCTTGCCCAGCCACAGCCCAACACCGAACTTCCACACTCTGGTAACACCAGCACAGCACCCACCCAGCGGGCCCAAACCTCCCTACCCAGGACAGGTCAATCAGCGGTGTGTCCACCACTACAGGGCACCCAGGCTAACCCAACACCCCAACAACAACAGGGACCTGGGGGCAGTGGTAGTGGGCACACGGTCCAGGGGACGGAGGCACAGGAACATAGGGGAACTGGGAGGGCTGCTGTGCGACAGAGGGAGGACAGGCCAAGGGAACCTACTCTCAACGAGGCCCTCTCCTCCATCATGGGAGCATACCACCACTCCCAGGAGACGATGGCAACGGTACTGGACAAGTTGCAGGAGACCCTGCGTCTGCAGGAGGAGCAGTATTTGGGGTTCAGGGAGGAGCTCAGGACCATAGGCTCCGCCCTGGGCACCATCGTAGGGGTGCTGATGGACATTCAAAAGACCTTGAGGGACACCGTGGCACTCCAAGGGGCCCCTGACACTAGCCAGGATGACGAACTGCCCACCACCTCTGCCGGCGCTAGTGGACAGGACGCCCCGCCACAGGACCAACACACCAGCACCCCACCCCCTGCAGATGGAGAACCACCACGAAAGCGGTCCCTGAGATCCAGGAACAGGACAGAGCAAGATGGCAAGACCCCCGCCAGGAAATAAGACTACCCTGATTGTCCCCCCACTGTCCCACTTTGTTACCCTGTCCACATTGGAACTGCCCCAGCTCCACTTTCAATGGCCAGATGTGCAATGTACCAGTGATACTAATAGACTGGACTCTGCCATGGACATTCTTCCACCATGACCTATCCCCATTTCACAACCCCCCTACATTTTTATGCACTTAAATAAACACCCTTGAAACCTTAATAATATTGGAGTCAGTCAATGATTGTGAACTTTGTATTGTCAATTACAGTGTTAAAAAAGGTTACCCATTGGAAGGCCAACATACCAATGTCACACATCACAAGCCTTTCAAGGGTGCAAGCTGTTGACACGTAGGTTACCACATTACTGAAACTGAAATGGAAGGGGACAACTCAGTTAACAAATAGAGAGTGAAATGTAGGTACAGGATAGAGGTAGACGTGTGAAATTTAATATTATGTGAAACATGAAAATGTACTCACCTGTGTCTCACTGAAAATATTGCTGTATGACTGACTCCCTGTTGTCGTTTTCATCTTCATCAGCTTCATCCTCATCACTGTCCACAGGCTCCACAGGCTAACCAGCTGCAACAACACCGTCATCTGGATCATCCTCCTGCAGAAAAGGCACCTGGTGTCGCAATGCCAAGTTATGGAGCATGGAGCAGGCGATGATGATGTTGCACACCTTCTTCGGTGAGTAGAATAGGGACCCACCTGTCATATGGAGGCACCTGAACCTGGCCTTCAGGAGGCCGAAGGTCCGCTCGATCACCCTCGTAGTCCGCCCATGGGCCTCATTGTACCGTTCCTCTGCCCTGGTCCTGGGAGTCCTCACTGGGGTCACTAGCCATGACAGGTTGGGGTAACCAGAGTCCCCAATAGCCATACACGGTGCCTCTGGAGTTCACCCATCATATCAGGGATGCTGCTATTGCGCAGGATGTAGGCGTCATGCACTGAGCCAGGGAACATTGCATTTACCTGCGAGATGTACTGGTCTGCCAAACAGACCATCTGGACATTCATCGAATGATAACTCTTCCTGTTCCTGTACACCTGTTCATTCCTGCGGGGGGGACCAGAGCTACATGGGTCCCATCAATGGCACCTATGACGTTGGGGATATGTCCAAGGGCATAGAAGTCACCTTTCACTGTAGGCAAATCCGCCACCTCAGGGAAAATGATGTATCTCCTTACGTGTTTCAGCAGGGCAGACAACAGTCTGGACAACACGTTGGAAAACATAGGCTGGGACATCCCTGATGCCATGGCCACTGTTGTCTGAAAAGACCCAATTGCAAGGAAATGGAGCACTGACAGCTCCTGCACGTCAGGGGGGATTCCAGTCGGATGGCGCATTGGTGACATCAGGTCTGGCTCCAACTGGAAGCGACGATGGCTGCTGCGTCTGGGGAAAGGGCCCCTGCCTTCACTGCACAGGAGTTGGAGAAACTTATGGATGGGGTCCTCCCCCAGTATACGCTACTCTACGGTCCTCCAGACCAACAGGTTAGTACACAGGGAGCACGTTGTATGGGCTAGGCCTGGGTGGACAGGGCTGGATGGATGAGGGAAGGGGGCAGAGTACATAGAACAGTCATGCATGGGGATGAATGGGCCACAGGGATAGAGATGGGAGGGGGCCAATTACAACGACGGTGCAGTAGGTAATGACCGTGCCTCTTTCCTTGTGCATGTCATGTAGGTCAGCGCCCACCAGAAGAGGGACATTTGGCGTGCCATCGCCAAGGAAGTCCGGACCCTGGGGGCCCACCAGAGACGGGGCACCCACTGCCGGAAGAGATGGGAGGACATTCGCCGCTGCAGCAAGAAGACGGCGGAGGCTCAGCTGGGGATGGCCTCCCAACGTGGGAGCGGTGCCCGTCGCACCATGACCCCCCTGATGTTCCGGATCCTGGCGGTGGCCTACCCGGAGTTGGATGGGCGCTTAAGGACATCACAGCAGACACAAGGGGGTGAGTACAACCTCATACTATGGACTTTGCGTGTAGTGGAGCTGTTTGGGTGGGGGTGGTGGGCTGTGGGTGTTCCTAGGCCAGGGCGAGTTAGGTAGGCAAGGCCCTTCCGTTATGTAGGCCATGTGGCACTCTACCCCAGCTAAAAAAAAAGGCAAATTGATGTATAGTTGCCCCTTTGCCATCCATGTGGGCAGATTTCTACCATTGCCATGTAGGCCATATCCCAGAAATAGCATGTGCAGAGGGCAGGAGCACGGCGTAATGCATGTGGCTGCTGCGTCTGTCTTGTCCGCCAACGGTAGCGGTATGCCATGCACTAAAACTCTCTTTCTTCTGTCTCCCCCCATTTTCTGCTCTCCCTGTCCTTCTGTACATCAGCATCAACAGGCGGAGGTACAGTGGCACCGGAGCACGAGGGAGCTGCATCCCACATGGCCATGGAGGGCCACACCACAGACTCTGAATTCACCAGTGGGACGGAGGGCGAGGGGAGCTTCACGTCGGCCACAGGATCACCAACCAGCGACACGGACTCGTCCACCGATGGGAGCTCCCCTGTGGTGGCGGCACCATCTGTGCGCCCCACTTCTACAGGTACAGCCGCCACCTTCCCTACCAGCACCGCCCTCCCAGCAGCCCCTCAGCGTTCGCCCCGTGCCCGCTCACCCAGGAGGGTGGGCATCACCTTCGCCCCAGGCACCTCAGCCCCTGCCCCAGTCACCCCTGCTGCCCTCAGTGAGGAGGCCATTGACCTCCTCAGGTCCCTCACTGTTGGGCAGTCTACCATTGTGAATGCCATCCAGGGTGTAGAACGAGAGTTGAAACACGGTAATGCATTCCTGGAAGGCATTCATTCTGGTCAGGCTGTCCTTCAGCGAACCCTGCAATCTCTGGCCTCAGCACTGATGGCAGCCATTGTCCCTGTGTCCAGCCTCCCCCCTCCAACTTCCTCCACCCAGACCCAATCCCCTGCACCCCAGCCCATCCCAAGCACACCTACAGACCAGCATGCACACAAGTCAACACACACAAGTAGCTCAAGCAAACATAGGCACCAAACACACCACAAGCACTCACACAAGCATCACACCCATACAGATACAGCAACATCCACTGTCCCCACTGTGTCCCCCTCCTCCTCTTCTCCCTTCTCTCTCCCAGTGTCGTCTACACACACACCTGCATGCACCACATCTACAGGCACTAGGACTCGCACCAGGACACCCAGTACCACAAGCCGCTCACCTGCACTCACCACCTCCACTGCCATATACACGTCCCCTGTGTCCTCTCCCATTGTGTCTGTGACGCCCCCTCCCAAAGTACCCAAACGCCGGCAATCACTCACCCAACATCCATCCACCTCACGACAGCCTCCAGTACCTGCACCTGCACCCAAAACAGCTAAAGTGACACCTCCTACAACCACCTCCTCTTCCTCCACTCCCAGAGCCCCTCCAGCTACTCATCCCAGTGTACGTCAGAAACTGTCCCTATGTCAAATTGACCTTTTTGCCCCCACCCCCCCATCCAATTCATCAGTCCCGTCGTAGCACCTCAACCAAAAAGCCTCCAGGACCAGTGGTGCGTGTTCCAGGTTTTTGGAGTGCCCCGTCCACCAGGGCAGGCAGTAGGACCAGGAGCCAAGGCACTGTCAGCCCACCCCCTGTAAAGGCTCTGAAATTGGAGAGTGGACGACGGGACCGTGTCAAGACTCCTGGTGGGACAAAAAGTGAAATGGGATCCAAGGCGATTGGTGAGTCAGCTGTAACTCCAAAGAAGGTGGGGAAGGTCCAGAGGAAGTCTCCCAACCTGTTGTGAGTGTCACGGCGGAGAAGTGCGCCATCATTTCCGGCGGTCCTGACACAACTGCCATCACCGTCGTTACTGGTCCAGAGACCACCGCCAGAGTCACAGCCCAGGAGGGCCCAAGTATTGTCACTGGTCAGGAGACCACAGCCGGACTCATTGCCCAGGAGGGCCCAAGTATCGTTACTGGTCCAGAGACCACCGCCAGAGTCACAGCCCAGGAGGGATCAAGTATCGTTACTGGTCCAGAGACCACCGCCAGAGTCACAGCCCAGGAGGGCTCAAGTATCGTTACTCGTCCAGAGACCACCGCCACCGCCGGAGTCACAGCCCAGGAGGGTCCAGGATCCCACAGCCCCGCTGGGCAATGATGGAACGTCAAGCCACACACCAACGTCCAGTGTGGAGTTCGTCATGCCACACACCAATGTCCAGTGTGGAGATCGTCATGCCACACACCAATGTCCAGTGTGGAGTTCGTCATGCCACACACCAATGTCCAGTGTGGAGTTCGTCATGCCACACACCAATGTCCAGTGTGGAGTTCGTCATGCCACACACCAATGTCCAGTGTGGAGTTTGTCATGCCACACATCAATGTCCAGTGTGGAGTTCGTCATGCCACACACCAATGTCCGTACCAGAACCGCCATGGCAAAGCACCGCTGAACAGGCCAAAGACTGCCATGGTGAAGACCCCTGAACAGAGCAAAAACCGCCGTGGTAAATACCGCTGAACAGAGCAAAGACCGCCATGGTGAAGACTGCTGAACAGAGCAAAGACCGCCATGGTGAAGACCGCTGAACAGGGCAAAGACCGCCATGGCAAAGCACCGCTGAACAGGCCAAAGACTGCCATGGTGAAGACCGCTGAACAGAGCAAAGACTGCCATGGTGAAGACCGCTGAACAGAGCAAAGACCGCCATGGTGAAGACCGCTGAACAGGGCAAAGACCGCCATGGCAAAGCACCGCTGAACAGGCCAAAGACTGCCATGGTGAAGACCGCTGAACAGGCCAAAGACTGCCATGGTGAAGACCACTGAACAGGGCAAAGACCGCCATGGCAAAGCACCGCTGAACAGGCCAAAGACTGCCATGGTGAAGACCGCTGAACAGGCCAAAGACTGCCATGTTGAAGACCGCTGAACAGAGCAAAGACCGCCATGGTGAAGACCGCTGAACAGAGCAAAGACCGCCATGGTGAAGACCGCTGAACAGGCCAAAGACTGCCATGGTGAAGACCGCTGAACAGAGCAAAGACCGCCATGGTGAAGACTGCTGAACAGAGCAAAGACCGCCATGGTGAAGACCTGTGACCGCTGAACAGGCCAAAGACTGCCATGGTAAAGACCGCTGAACAGAGCAAAGACCGCCATGGTGAAGACCGCTGAACAGAGCAAAGACCGCCATGATGAAGACCGCTGAACAGGCCAAAGAATGCCATGGTGAAGACCGCTGAACAGAGCAAAGACCGCCATGGTGAAGACCGCTGAACAGAGCAAAGACCGCCATGGTGAAGACCGCTGGACAGGCCAAAGACTGCCATGGTGAAGACCGCTGAACTTAGCAAAGACCGCCATGGTGAAGACCGCTGAACAGGGCAAAGACCGTGTGGGTATGAATAGTCCGGCACATCAGGCATCGTTCTCCCATGTGCAGCTGGGACAGTGACAGGACATGTACTTTCACAGGGAGACTCATCCAGTCTGGGCACCAGTCCCACCCAGTACCAGTAGAAAACTGCATCTACTTGCGAAGATGTGTCTTTGCACTCCCCAGGATGGCTCAGTGGGCAACCCACCCACTGTAGAGACTTGAGAGACTGTGGCTTTGCACTCCCCAGGATTGAACAGTAGGCAACCCACCCACTGTAGAGACTTGAGAGACTGTGGCTTTGCACTCCCCAGGATGGTACAGTGGGCAAGCCACCCACTGTAGAGACTTGAGAGACTGTGGCTTTGCACTCCCCAGGATTGAACAGTAGGCAAGCCACCCACTGTATAGACTTGAGGGACTGTGGCTTTGCACTCCCCAGGATGGTACAGTGGGCAACCCACCCACTGTATAGGCTTGTGAGACTGTGGCTTTGCACTCCCCAGGATGGCATACATGGGCATGTAGCCCCGTCGTGGATCTGGCTTCGCATTCATCTGGCTGAGGTGCCCCCCTTCCCTTCCCCCTGAG
This sequence comes from Pleurodeles waltl, assembly GCF_031143425.1. Taxonomy (NCBI): domain Eukaryota; kingdom Metazoa; phylum Chordata; class Amphibia; order Caudata; family Salamandridae; genus Pleurodeles; species Pleurodeles waltl. Next base: position 887,836,147 of record NC_090442.1, read on the forward strand.
GTGCCTGTATTGTTTCTATTTGATGCCCCGGCAGTGTTCTCTCGGATTTTGGTCAGGTATCTATTGTGGGCCTCGCCCATGCATTTTTGGACTGTTTGTGCACGGACATTGTTGTGTACATATCTGCACTACTTCTTGTATTGTATATTTAATTTTGACAGATTTCGTGATATATATCAGTATATTTTTGTATGAGTAGTATATTGGCACAATACAAAGTTTGACCGCAATTCGCTTTGTCTTTGCATTCTTCCGGGGGGATTGTGGGTTGTTACTGTGATTTTTGTGACTGCATTGGTGTGTATGTTGTCTAATGCGAGGGTGGGGATGGGGGTGTTTGGTGGGTGTCCCCCTAACTTTTGCCTCCCTCCTCCCCCGTGTCGTAGGTGAAGTACTCACCGGTATCTTCTGCGCCTACGTCGCTGTTGGTCATAGATGAGCAGGAATACAAGGGCAGGGAGTATTTGTAGTTCCGGCTCCATGGTGTCCTCGTTCCTCGTGGGATGTGTTGAGGTGAGCGTTTTCCCATAGCAAAAGCTGTTTCCGCCGTGTTTTTATCCACGGTGAATCCGCCCCGGAAAAGGTGGCGGATTGGTGTGTTGTGATAGTGTGGGCGGTACATTGTCTCCCGCCTGTCTGTTGGCGGTGTCCGCCGCGCTGTTTGTCTGTACCGCCGTGGCGGGCGGTGTGTTAAAGTGGCTGTCTTAGTTGGCGGTTTCCGCCAGGGTCGTAATTCCCTTTTTTTGTCCGCCGGCCTGTTTGCGGTATTACCGCACCTTTAACACCGTCCGCCAGGGTTGTAATGACCACCTAATTGTTATACTATATTCCTGCATTCTTATCTAGGGCCGAGATGGAGGCCACATTAAATACCAATAATACAATGGATCACAGAGTTGGTGTCTCCCTGCAGATTAGCCTCACAGGTGTTTGAGTAGTAAGGAAATAGGTGGGTTTCACTATTGGCAGTAAGGTGATAGATAATAGGCTTTCAGGTTCCTACTTCACTCTCACCGTTTTGTTGCAGTGCCTCGGCTTTACCAGGAAAAGCAAAGTTTGTAGAACGTTACGTTATGCTTTTGAAGGACAGGTGCATGTGAATGGAGGGATTTGGCAATTAATGTACCTTAGATGCTCTTACGACACAGCAGCTCTCTCTATTTGGAAGAAAACATCTTTGGCTTGCTCTTGGAGAAGTGAGCAGTCGTAACTTTGTTGCCATCCCTAACAACATTTCAGCATACACTTGTGGCAAGTAAACAACCCTCCAAAGGGCTGTTTTCGTTTTGATGTGGCAAGGGATTGGCCTGGCATGGGAACTAAATGCATTTTTTAGGCAAACCCCCACGACTCCCCTACTCCACACTGGGCGCCAAAAGCGAGCTTTTGTGATGAGTGAGTCTCTGCCCTATAGGAGGGTAGGGCCAGTCGAAGGAAGGCCCTGAAACAGAAGACCATGGTTGGAGGAGCTCTATGTCGCGCATAGTTGACACTGTGATTCCTGTCGCTGATGGACATGCTAGGGGCAACATCGCGCTTTACAAAAGGCCTCTCTTTGAGCAACACTCTATGAAAGTGTTACCTGGGATAGCTAGACTGTCGTTCCGATTCGTAGATGGATTTTCTCTCTAAGGGACATTAATTATTTTTTTCTGCTTGTCAATAGTGGCTAAAGGGAACATACTGAAGGCTATCAGTTGAAAATAATATCAGAAGATGTAATATCCATCAAAGGTTTACATCACCATACAACAAAGAATTGAAAACGCTGTCTGGCTTCCTATACTGTGGTTTGCAGAGTCTCCTTAATGAAGAGTGATACTATTCTAAATGCATAGGCCTCGGAATCTGATATAATAATATGGGTTTATATTTGAGAACTAAGTGTGTGGCTGGACTCCAAGAGGTGGGTGCTGCTCTTGCATTTTTAATTAAAAGTGGTAGTTCGAAATATATCTTTTAAGATGTTGTGTGTGATCCCCAGGAATAAAAATTAAAACCACTTTTTGGAAAAATCTACTTAGTATCAATTCAGGTGCATATGCCGATTATGTTTATCTGGTCATCCTTTGGCTAACCCCTCCCCAGCTCTCATATAAAAACTGTGAGTTTATTCCTTTACTTTATCATGGGCATGGGACATGCCAAGCTGTTTTCCTATTCTAAACAGGAAACATACATTTCACAGAATTGGAAGCATGATTACAACTGTTTGGAAAAGGATGATATTGAGGTTTAAAGCCCTGAACAATGCACAGCTTCAAGGATATGATCATATGCATCGCAGGACCATTGCTTTAACCTCAGCAGACTGAGTGAGGCTATCCTGATGTCAGGCCAGCCTTGCAGACTATTTTAAGAACAGAATCCTATTATCTACTAAGCCGCCATAGCATAAGGACCATTCCATGCCACTGAAATCAACTAGTTGCAGTCCATTTTTGACTCAGTCATGAGCATTTTGCATTAGCCGTGGGCTAGCATGAGCATGGACCTTTCCTAAGGTTTTTGAGAAAAGTACTGAGCACTTTATGGATTGCAGACGAATAGTCTTCAGTGATATGTTATAGACAATATCAAGGGGCATATTCAAGTAGTGCCCTGGGCTGGATTGTGATCTGTAAACAGCTCTAGAAAATGTTTTACTACCAGTCACATATTGCACTAGGTGAGTGCCGGAAGTAAGTCCAATCATATCCAATATTCTAGTGCAGTCTCCTTCAATTCTTTTTTTTAATTATACGAAGTGATAATTTTACTGCATATCTTTCAAAGTTAAGGCATAGTAGCTGTAGGTTTTACAGGGAGTTCTGAATAGACACTTTGAAAAATCCAATATTCTACAGCTTAGAACAGTATACAGGAGTATTATTTCTCCACAGCATTAAATCATGCCTGTGCCTTAAAGAACGTTTCGTGCTTCTTTTCTGGGACGGGATAGACTTAAAATCCCTCAGCCCATTGAACCCTTTAGCAGTCAGAGGCCTATCCAATGAGAAATTTCCTCTGATTATGCAATGGAAAATTCATACCTAACTGAATTGATAAACGGTCAGCTACAACGCTTTCTGCTGAGAAATGAGCCTGTGTAAGGCCGTAAACCAGGGGTCTTCAAACTGGTGGGGCGGATCCCAGGGGGGCGCCAGGCTCTGGCCAAAAGAAGCGTTATGCTGATAATGGGGCTTTGTTTTAAGCTGCACAAAAGTGAGCAGCAGTAGATCGCTTTGTAATGGCCATCACTGTAAATTGCTTTGTAATGGTCATCACTAACATGTTTTGTCATTCTTATCCAAGCTGGGAGTATGTGTCAAAAGGGAAGGGCCTCCAGATACCCCTCAAAGTCCCCAACCCCAGTTCTAATAATCACACTGTGGATACTGTTACGTTAGTGGGGCCCATCTGACCCGAATAGTATGTTTTGCATCATGTATTTGATTGCATTTTTAAAACAGTATCAGAACCTATTTTGCAGTATGTTCAAACATATTTCAACATTGCCAATTTAGAAGAATACTTGTGACAAATTCGGAGGAGGGGCGATGATTTTTTTTTCTACTAATGAGGGCTCAGCATTAAAAAGTTTGAAGACCACTGCCATAGACAGAGTGGAAACGTGCATAGATTTTTCACCGTTTGTAATGATAGGCTGTCTTTCCAGTTCTCCTGCTGCAATCACTTTCTTGTGAAAGTGTGAGGTGGAAATGGAGGAGGCGGCGCCTGGCACGAGCTCTTGTAAGGAGCAGCAAAAGGTTGTTGCCAGGCAAATGAGATAGTTGCTGAGGGTCTAAAATAGGTAAATATCAATCTGTGACTCCTCGTGTGAGTGTGTTTGTGTGTATGCATGCATGGCTGTGAGTGTTGTTTGTGTGTGTGTGTGTGTGCCTGAAAAGTCCTGTTGCTAAAGAAGCACAGCAGATCCAGATACAGGGTCTAGTTCAGGTGTACACATTCAAAATCACTGACCACACCCCTTCACATCCAAGAGAGGATGGGTAGTTCTCCAGGTTGCCATTTCCCTGCCTTTTTAACCAGGATTAAATGAGCACCACAAAAGATGTCTCTGAGAATTTTAAGAGCATTCTGAAAATTCCAAGCATACATTTCCTACTGCTACTTCTACATTTATTGGCCAATTTAGAACTTGGAGAAAAGGGTACTCCTTTGCAATGGATACATTGTACCCACTTCAACAAACTAATGGTCCACCCGAACATTCGGCTTGGGCCGCAGCACGCCGTCATAAAACGCACCGTGCCCCCAGCCTGCTCTGTACCTTACGAGGCCCCAAATTGGGCATGGGGCCTCGTTCTTTTTTAGCGCACTGCGTGTCTAGGCAGGTCTGACCCCCCACTCACCTGTTCTTTTCTTTTCTCCTTTTCTCTGGACATCTGGTTGTGCCTTCATTTATGTTTTTTCCCCCTTCCCATATTACCCTTCTCTTCCCAGAATTCCTTGTTCCCTACTCTCTATGGTTCCTAGTCCATTCTGTTCTATGTGCTTTTCCCTATCTAAGATGGTGTCCTTTTACTTCCTGTTGGTCGTTTCCTCTTTGTTGGTATTTAAGGGCTGTGATTCTTTCACTCCTTGCGCTGCAACACTTTCTGTTTGGATGGTGTCTTCGCTCCTGCTTCCTTGTATTCCTGTGCTGGTTCTCGTCGGTTCCAGTGTATTTTCCTGTATTTTCTCCAGCTGTTACCTCTTCTTTTTGTTCCTGTTGTAGGAACCTATCTTTTTGGAGGTTTTTTCCCCTTTCAGGGCTTTTTTCCCTCTTGCACTACTTCTGAGGGACACAGCCTGCTCTTGGCGTACCGATTGCCTGCATCACCGTGGCTACCAGAAAGAGTTGCCCCTACTTGGGCCAAGGCCGAATATTTAAGAACAGGATCCACGCCACCCACTCTGCGGCCTCCAGGGTAAAGCAGCACATAAGTAGTGACAGATTGCAGCGCCTAATACTCCTGACGTCGTCTAGCATCATGGATGATACAGTGGCGGCTGCTGCAGATCCTGATCAATCTCTTCTGGCAACCATTCAGCAACAGGCTCAGGAACTGCAAAAATTACGCAATGAGAATGCTGCTTTACAACAAGCTTTGGCCTTTCGCAGTGCGGATGTTCCGGCCATCCCCACCTCTACTCCTCGTTGCTCCGGTGAACCAACTAAGCTGCGAGAGTTCCTCGATGCATTAACTGTGTATTTCGCCTTCCGACCTACCCAATTCTCCCACGACAAGACAAAGGTGGGATATCTTATCAGTGCGTTATCCAGTCCTGCCTTGGCCTGGGCAACCCCAATGGTATCCTCCAATGACCCAGTATTATCGGACTATCCCGCCTTCGTGAATCGGCTTAAACAGATGTTCAGCCGTCCAGGATTGGAGGCCTCTGCGGAAGAAGCCTTACGTGACATCCAACAAGGCTCACAAGGTGACTTTATTCCGTAGACGACTTAAAGAAGAAATTAAAGACAAGTTAGTACACTCCACCCAAGTTGAAAATCTTCGTGGTCTGATGGATCAGGCTCTTTCCATCGAATACCGTCTCCAAGAACGACGTATGGAGAAGAGAAAGAGTAGAGGATCTTCTCAGCCAAGCACTTCACATGTCTTAATGCATCGCCCCGAGGAACCTCGTCCTCCCGCCAGAGACACCGAAGGCGAACCTATGTAGGTGGATACCACTCGAGGCCCACTTTCCGTTAGCGAGCGGGAAGACAGACGTAGCAGAGGATTATGCCTGTATTGTGGTGCTGCCAGCCACATGCTCCGTACCTGCCGCGTTCATCCTCAAAGGCCATCGGGAAACGCCACTTCTCGTCCTCTGTAAGAAGGGAGGGGACGGGATTATCAGCTATACCTTCCATCAGTTCATTTAAGGACAATGCCACGACTTTGTTTATGTTACCTGTGACGTTACATTTACCAGATGGCAGTCAAGAGAGAACAATGGCTTTACTTGATTGTGGTGCCAGTGGCATATATATCGATAAGACTTGGGCCACGACTCAACAAATACCAACACAACCCAAAGAAATCCCAGAACAAGTTCACATAGTGGATGGATCTTTAATATCCTCTGGTCCAGTTGATACCACCACCATGTCACTGAGTTTACAATTCGGAAACCACCAAGAACACATCTCCTTTGATCTAATATCATCCCCCAATCATACTATAATTTTGGGAATTCTGTGGTTCATAAGACATAACCCTTATGTAAATTGGGAAACCCGGACTATTTCCTTGTCCTCACAGTTTTGTCATGAGAACTGCTTTGCTTCAGACACTTATTGGTCAACCAAGAGGTTGATGCCTACATAAATTATTACTGGATGTTCCATCAATACAGTTCAAGGAGTCCCCCATCACTATCCAGCATTTCAAGATGTGTTCCAAAGACCAACCAGACTTGTGTTACCCCCACATCGAGATTACAATTGTGCTATTCCCTTGGAACCCGGAGCTATCGTTCCCTTTGGGAGGATGTATTCACTCACAGAACCTGAAAGAGAAGTTCTAAAGGAATATCTGCAAGAAAACTTACATAGCGGTCTTATTGTACCATCGTCCTCTCCGGCAGGGGCTTCTCTCTTTTTTGTACCCAAGAAGACGAAGGATCTTCGTCCCTGCCTGGATTTTCGCGGTCTAAATAAAATAACTATAAAAGACAGTTATCCTTTGCCCCTCATTAAGGATATACTAGAGGCAGTCAGAGGGGCCCAACGATTTACCAAACTGGATCTTCGTGGAGCCTACCACCTTTTGCGTATTAAAGAAGGAGACGAGTGGAAGACTGCTTTCCGGACCCCATTTGGTCATTATGAGTACAGAGTTATGCCTTTTGGTCTCACTAATCCCTACGGTCCTCATCTGTTTAGACGATATCTTTATTTATTCTAGACGTCCTGAACTTCATTCCTCTCACGTTAAACAAGTCCTCCAAAGACTCCGGGAACATCAACTGTCCTGTAAACCGGAAAAGTGTGAGTTTGACAAGACCAAAGTCAAATATTTGGGATATCACCTTAGTCCCACTGGAATAGCAATGGACCAGGAAAGGTACAAGCCATCCTAGACTGGCCTTCCCCTTCCTCTATTAAGGAAACGCAATGTTTTTTAGGATTGGCTAATTTTTATCCGCAGTTTATCTTAGACTTTGCAGAACAAACCAGCCACATAACTCAAACATTAAAAAAGGAAAATCTAAAGAAAGGCTTTGTCTGGACTAGGGCGGCTGAACAAGCTTTTCAGAGTCTAAAAAAGGCCTTCACTCAAGCACTGATATTGAGACACCCAGATACCAACAAACAATTTATTGTTGTTACTGATGCTTCCAAAAGAGCCATTGGAGCTGCCTTACTCCAACAACAAAAAGATGACGGTCTTGAACATCCTGTGTTCTATTTGTCCCATGTACTCTCTGCGTCGGAATAACATTACTCAGTACTTGAAAGGGTTTGTTAGCTCTGAAAACAGCCTGCCTAGATCAGAGACAGTTTCTTATGGGTTCCAAAGAGCCCTTCGAGGTGAGAACAGACCATCGTAATCTACTATGTTTACGTAATTTTTTTATGCCAGAACAGTTGTCAGGCTCGTTGGGCCTTTTTCTTCAGTCAGTATGACTTTTATGTCACCTATATTCCTGGATCCCAAAACATTCTGGCTGATGCTCTGTCTCGCCGTTATCCAGATGGTACTTCTACCCCATCACAGTATCTACTTGAGCCCAGTAAAATCATCGGAGTAGCTCAGTCTTTCCTGGATGAGGTACAACTGGAATAATCCAACCTGACTAATCAAGAAGTAAAGGAACTGAACATATGTAAAATACAAGGCTATTATTATTATAAGAACTTGTTGTTTCTCCCTACTAATGGAGTCAGAGAAAAGACACTACAAATGTGCCATGATTCGCCGGTCGCTGGTCATAGAGGCATTAAGGCCACACAAGAACTACTCTCGCGATCTTTCTGGTGGCCTACGTGGAAATCGGATGTTGAAAGATATGTTCAGGCTTGTCCCATATGTGCTCAAGTAAAGATCCCCCGTACCAGACCTACAGGATTACTACAACCATTACCTGTTCCACCGGCTCCCTAGCACACCATTTCTACTGATTTTATGTGTTCATTACCTCCATCAGCAGGAAACCGGGTTATCATGGTCACCATAGATTCCTTTACTAAAATGGCTCACTTCACTGCCCTGAAAAAACTACCTAATTCCCAAGAACTAAGTCAGATATTTATCCATCATATTTTCCATCTCCATGGACTTCCACACAGCATTGTATCTGACAGGGGACCTCAGTACAACTCCTGGTTTTGGAAACATTTTTGTAGGACACTGAATATCAACATAGCACTATCATCGGGTTTCCATCCTCAAACCAATGGACAGACTGAGCGTCTCAACCAAGGAATGGAGCAATACCTTCGCTGCTTTTGTAATTCTACTCAGAGCAACTGGAACACTTACCTCCCTATCTCTGAATTCTCTTACAATAACACTGTCCATACTGCCTCCAAGGTCACTCCTTTTTTCTGTTCTGATGGCTATCATCCTACCTCTTTTCCTACTACTCCTCAGTCTACCTCTTCTCTTCCTGCTGTTACTTCATTCTCCAGATGACTTTTACAGATCCATGGATTGATTCGAGCTAACTTGTTGAACACCAAGAGATACATGAAGAGAATATCAGACAAGAAGTGGAGGGATGCTCCAGAATATCACCTTCAGGATAAAGTCTGGCTTTCGTAAAAATGTTTACCTTTACGCCTTTCTCAGAATAAGTTCACACCTCGTTACTATGGTCCTTTCCGTATCCTTCAGCTGATTAATCCTGTCACTGTCCGTCTTCACTTGCATCGTACCTGGAGGATTCACCCGGTCTTTCATGTTTCTCAGCTCAAACCCTATGTACCTGATCCTTACTCTCGTCAGTTTCCCTGTCCTCCTCCCGTGTTAGTGGATGATGTACCTGAATATGAGGTACAGGAGATTTGTGATTCTCGTATCTTTCACAAACGTCTTCAGTATTTGATTAATTGGAAGGGTTACTCTCTCAGTGAATGCTCTTGGGAAGATGCATCTTCTGTTTACGCACCTCTTCTGATTCGTCATTTTCACCGCTTGTTTCCGCACAAACCTGGGCCTTCGGGAGGGGGACCGACTGTCGCGCCGCTGCGCGCGGCTCGAACTGAACATTCGGCTCGGGCCGCAGCACGCGGTCCTAAGACTCGCCGCACCCCCAGCCTGCTCTGTACCTTACGAGGCCCCAAATTGGGCATAGGGCCTCGTTCTTTTTTAGCGCACCGCGTGTCTAGGCAGGTCTGAACCCACCACTCACCTGTTCTTTTCTTTTCTTCTTTTCTCTGGACATCTGGTTGTGTCTTCATTTATGTTTTTTCCCCCTTCCCATATTACCCTTCTCTTCCCAGCATTCCTTGTTCCCTACTCTCTATGGTTCCTAGTCCATTCTGTTCTATGTGCTTTTCCCTATCTAAGATGGTGTCCTTTTACTTCCTGTTGGTCGTTTCCTCTTTGTTGGTATTTAAGGGCTGTGATTCTTTCTCTCCTTGCGCTGCAACACTTTCTGTTTGGATGGTGTCTTCGCTCCTGCTTACTTGTATTCCTGTGCTGGTTCTCGTCAGTTCCAGTGTATTTTCCTGTATTTGCTCCTGCTGTTACCTCTTCTTTTTGTTCCTGTTGTAGGAACCTATCTTTTTGGAGGTTTTTTCCCCTTTCAGGTTTTTTTTTCCCTCTGGCACTATTTCTGAGGGACACGGCCTGCCCTTGGCGTACCAATTGCCTGCAGCACCGTGGCTACCAGAAAGAGTTGCCCCTACTTGGGCCAAGGCCGAACATTCAAGAACAGGATCCATGCCACCCGCTCTGAGGCCTCCAGGGTAAAGCAGCACGTAAGTCTTGACAGATTGCAGCGCCTAAGACTCCAGACGTCGTCTAACATCATGGATGATACAGTGGCGGCTGCTGCAGATCCTGATCAATCTCTTCTGGCAACCATTCAGCAACAGGCTCAGGAACTGCAAAAATTATGCAATGAGAATGCTGCTTTACAACAAGCTTTGGCCTTTCGCAGTGCGGATGTTCCAGCCGTCCCCACCTCTACTCCTCGTTGCTCCGGTGAACCAACTAAGCTGCGAGAGTTCCTCGATGCATTAATTGTGTATTTCGCCTTCCGACCTACCCAATTCTCCCACGACAAGACAAAGGTGGGATAGCTTATCAGTGCGTTATCCGGTCCTGCCTTGGCCTGGGCAACCCTGATGGTATCCTCCAATGACCCAGTATTATCGGACTATCCCGCCTTCGTGAATCGGCTTAAACAGATGTTCAGTCGTCCAGGATTGGAGGCCCCTGCGGAAGAAGCCTTACGTGACATCCAACAAGGCTCACAAGATGTGCTCCAATATATTACTCGCTTTCGACAGCTAGCGGCTGAGACCACTTGGGTGGAACTAACTCTGGTGACTTTATTCCGTAGAGGACATAAAGAAGAAATTAAAGACAAGTTAGTACACTCCACCCAAGTTGAAGATCTTCGTGGTCTGATGGATCAGGCTCTTTCCATCGAATACCGTCTCCAAGAACGACGTATGGAGAAGAGAAAGAGTAGAGGATCTTCTCAGCCAAGCACTTCACGTGTCTTAATGCATCGCCCCGAGGAACCTCGTCCTCCCGCCAGAGACACCGAAGGCGAACCTATGCAGGTGGATACCAATCGAGGCCCACTTTCCGTTAGCGAGCGGGAAGACAGACGTAGCAGAGGATTATTCCTGTATTGTGGTGCTGCCGGCCACATGCTCCGTACCTGCCCCGTTCATCCTCAAAGGCCATCGGGAAACGCCACTTCCCATCCTCTGTAAGAAGGGAGGTGACGGGATCATCAGCTATACCTTCCATCAGTTCATTCAAGGACAATGCCACGACTTTGTTTATGTTACCTGTGACGTTACATTTACCGGACGGCCGTCAAGAGAGAACAATGGCTTTACTTGATTGTGGGCCAGTGGCATATATATAGATAAGACTTGGGCCACGACTCAACAAATACCAACACAACCCAAAGAAATCCCAGAACAAGTTCACACAGTGGATGGGTCCTTAATATTCTCTGGTCCAGTTGATACCACCACCATGACACTGAGTTTACAATTCGGAAACCACCAAGAACACATCTCCTTTGATCTAATATCATCCCCCAATCATACTATAATTTTGGGAATTCCGTGGTTCATAAGACATAACCCTTATGTAAATTGGGAAACCCGGACTATTTCCTTGTCCTCACAGTTTTGTCATGAGAACTGCTTTGCTTCAGACACTTATTGGTCAACCAAGAGGTTGATGCCTACTGAAATTATTACTGGATGTTCCATCAATACAGTTCAAGGAATCCCTGATCACTATCTAGCATTTCAAGATGTGTTCCAAAAACCAACCAGACTTGTGTTACCCCCACATCGAGATTACAATTGTGCTATTCCCTTGGAACCCGGAGCTATTGTTCCCTTTGGGAGGATGTATTCACTCACAGAACCTGAAAGAGAAGTTCTAAAGGAATATCTGCAAGAAAACTTACATAGCGGTCTTATTGTACCATCGTCCTCTCCGGCAGGGGCTTCTCTCTTTTTTGTACCCAAGAAGACAAAGGATCTTCGTCCCTGCCTGGGTTTTCGCGGTCTAAATAAAATAACTATAAAAGACCGTTATCCTTTGTCCCTCATTAAGGATATACTAGAGGCAGTCAGAGGGGCCCAACGATTTACCAAACTGGATCTTCGTGGAGCCTACCACCTTTTGCGTATTAAAGAAGGAGACGAGTGGAAGACTGCTTTCCGGACCCCATTTGGTCATTATGAGTACAGAGTTATGCCTTTTGGTCTCATTAATCCCTACTGTCGTCATCTGTTTAGACAATATCCTTATTTATTCTAGACGTCCTGAACTTCATTCCTCTCACGTTAAACAAGTCCTCCAAAGACTCCGGGAACATCAACTGTCCTGTAAACCGGGAAAGTGTGAGTTTGACAAGACCGAAGTAAAATATTTGGGATATCACCTTAGTCCCACTGGAATAGCAATGGACCAGGAAAGGTAAAATCCATCCTAGACTGGCCTTCCCCTTCCTCTATTAAGGAAACGCAATGTTTTCTAGGATTGGCTAATTTTTATCTGCAGTTTATCTTACACTTTGCAGAACAAACCAGCCACATAACTCAAACATTAAAAAAGGAAAATCTAAAGAAAGGCTTTGTCTGGACTAGGGCGGCTGAACAAGCTTTTCAGAGTCTAAAAAAGGCCTTCACTCAAGCACTGATATTGAGACACCCAGATACCAACAAACAATTTATTGTTGTTACTGATGCTTCCAAAAGAGCCATTGGAGCTGCCTTACTCCAACAACAAAAAGATGACGGTCTTGAACATCCTGTGTTCTATTTGTCCCATGTACTCTCTGCGTCGGAATAACATTGCTCAGTACTTGAAAGGGAGTTGTTAGCCCTGAAAACAGCCTGCCTAGAGTGGAGACAGTTTCTTATGGGTTCCAAAGAGCCCTTCGAGGTGAGAACAGACCATCGTAATCTACTATGTTTACGTAATTGTTTATGCCAGAACAGTCGTCAGGCTCGTTGGGCCTTTTTCTTCAGTCAGTATGACTTTTATGTCACTTATATTCCTGGATACCAAAACATTCTGGCTGATGCTCTGTCTCGCCGTTATCCAGATTGTACTTCTACCCCATCACAGTATCTACTTGAGCCCAGTAAAATCATCGGAGTAGCTCAGTCTTTCCTGGATGAGGTAGAACTGGAATATTCCAACCTGACTGATCAAGAAGTAAAGAAACAACATATGTAAAATGCAAGGCTATTATTATTATAAGAACTTGTTGTTTCTCCCTACTAATGGAGTCAGAGAAAAGGCACTACAAATGTGCCATGATTCGCCGGTCGCTGGTCATAGAGGCATTAAGGCCACACAACAACTACTCTTGCGATCTTTCTGGTGGCCTACCTGGAAATCGGATGTTGAAAGATACGTTCAGGCTTGTCCCATATGTGCTCAAGTAAAGATTCCCCCGTACCAGACCTACAGGATTACTACAACCATTACCTGTTCCACCGGCTCCCTGGCACACCATTTCTACTGATTTTATGTGTTCATTACCTCCATCAGCAGGAAACCGGGTTATCATGGTCACCATAGATTCCTTTACTAAGATGGCTCACTTCACTGCCCTGAAAAAACTACCTAATTCCCAAGAACTAAGTCAGATATTTATCCATCATATTTTCCGTCTCCATGGACTTCCACACAGCATTGTATCTGACAGGGGACCTCAGTACAACTCCCGGTTTTGGAAACATTTTTGTAGGACACTGAATATCAACATAGCACTATCATCGGGTTTCCATCCTCAAACCAATGGACAGACTGAGCGTCTCAACCAAGGAATGGAGCAGTACCTTCGCTGCTTTTGTAATTCTACTCAGAGCAACTGGAACACTTACCTCCCTATCGCTGAATTCTCTTACAATAACACTGTCCATACTGCCTCCAAGGTCACTCCTTTTTTCTGTTCTTATGGCTATCATCCTACCTCTTTTCCTACCACTCCTCAGTCTACCTCTTCTCTTCCTGCTGTTACTTCATTCTCCAGATGACTTTTACAGATCCATAGATTGATTCGAGCTAACTTGTTGAACACCAAGAGATACATGAAGAGAATAGCAGACAAGAAGCGGAGGGATGCTCCAGAATATCACCTTCAGGATAAAGTCTGGCTTTCGTAAAAATGTCTACCTTTACGCCTTTCTCAGAATAAGTTCACACCTCGTTACTATGGTCCTTTCTGTAACCTTCAGCTGATTAATCCTGTCACTGTCCGTCTTCACTTGCCTCGTACCTGGAGGATTCACCCTGTCTTTCATGTTTCTCAGCTCAAACCCTATGTACCTGATCCTTACTCTCGTCAGTTTCCCTGTCCTCCTCCCATTTTAGTGGATGATGTACCTGAATATGAGGTACAGGAGATTTGTGATTCTCGTATCTTTCACAAACGTCTTCAGTATTTGATTCATTGGAAGGGTTACTCTCTCAGTGAATGCTCTTGGGAAGATGCATCTTCTGTTTACGCACCTCTTCTGATTCGTCATTTTCACCGCTTGTTTCCGCACAAACCTGGGCCTTCGGGAGGGGGACCTACTGTCGCGCCGCTGCACGCGGCACGAGCTGAACATTCGGCTCGGCCGCAGCACGCGGTCCTAAGACTCGCCGCACCCCCAGCCTGCTCTGTACCTTACGAGGCCCCAAATTGAGCATGGGGCCTCGTTCTTTTTTAGCGACCGCAGGTCTGAACCCACCACTCACCTGTTCTTTTCTTTTCTTCTTTTCTCTGGACATCTGGTTGTGTCTTCATTTATGTTTTTCCCCCTTCCCATATTACCCTTCTCTTCCCAGCATTCCTTGTTCCCTACTCTCTATGGTTCCTAGTCCATTCTGTTCTATGTGCTTTTCCCTATCTAAGATGGTGTCCTTTTACTTCCTGTTGGTCGTTTCCTCTTTGTTGGTATTTAAGGGCTGTGATTCTTTCTCTCCTTGCGCTGCAACACTTTCTGTTTGGATGGTGTCTTCGCTCCTGCTTCCTTGTATGCTTGGGCTGGTTCTCGTCGGTTCCAGTGTATTTTCCTGTATTTGCTCCTGCTGTTACCTCTTCTTTTTGTTCCTGTTGCAGGAACCTATCTTTTTGGAGGTTTTTTCCCCTTTCAGGTTTTTTTTCCCTCTGGCACTACTTCTGAGGGACACGGCCTACTCTTGGCGTACCCATTGCCTGCAGCACCGTGGCTACCAGAAAGAGTCGCGCCTACGTGGGCCAAGGCCGAACATTGAAGAACAGGATCCACGCCACTCGCTCTGCGGCCTCCAGGGTAAAACAGCACATAAGTCGTGACAGATTTAGGGATGGGTGGACCTTAAGTATATGGACACCAGGGCCTACTCTGGCTGTGTTCCCGACATACTCCTACGGCAGCCCAATGGAATATGGGCCATCAGAGGTTAGCCATCGGACTGCCCTTCCATTTTAGAGGAAGCAATTGGAGGGCCCTTTTTGTGCTGTCACAAACAAAGTAACAAAAAAAGGACCCCCACACCATGGGAGAAAACTCTTGTGGGGGTCATTAGTTTTTTATTTTTCAAAAACAAACTCCCACTTCCAAAATGAAAAACTGTTTAAGTGGTGGCCGTCAAGTTTCACTGAGCCATCTATCAAACTTTTCCAATATTTGCAGGAACCACCATCATGGCAGTTCTTGTCACTGTTAAGAGTTTCCACAGGGCTGACGGATGCCTCTAGATTTGGCAAGTGGATGTACCTCAGAATGTTGGGCGAAATGTCCTCTGCCATCCCTATAGAGTACCCTCAAACTGCCAAAGTCGAAATTTCCCCTTTATTGGTGTGAGGCGACTAAAACTGGGTAACAACTGCAATTACAATCTTTTAACAGTGGAATGTAGTCTATTATTTCAGCTATGTCAATATCTGTAAAACTTGTATCCATCAAATGCTCCACTTAATGTGATTAGTAAGCAAATTAAGATCAAAAGTGTCCAGAACAAGTTTGAATTTTGATGACGACACGGAAAAGGTAGTCATGCAACACATTTAGATCGCCTAGCAGAATGACATTTTTTCTAAATAACACTTGCTGGCCAGTCTCTTCTATCAGAGCCTCTCACGCTGTAACAAATGTGTTGGGATGATAAGTTAATATGAAACAAATGGTTTCATTTTTAAGCTTCAAAGAGAACGTCATAGTATTCATAGACGAGTCTGTATTAAATGGTTTTTATTTGCATATCCAGCTGCATATGTGCTAACACTGCACCTCCGCCCCTTCGTTAGGAGTACATTCCGCCTGGTACATTTTAACCCCCTTAGGTACTAATTCATCAGTGCGAGTGTTGTGAATTTATTTTTTTAACGAGATTTCAGTAATAAAACACAGATCTAACTCATACTGTTCAATTAAGTCGCTAGTTTTAAGGTGGAGAGCCCGACCTTATCTGCCTTTACAAAGCGTAGCCTTTAAGTTACCAGGATTCACATTTATGTCCTTTGTAGCCATAGAATGAGTTCAAAGGTTGTGACTTTTCAACATAAAGTTGCTCTCTTATTCATTTATCTCTCGTTTAGGGGCCCAACGTACTCGCGTGCTGAGTTAGGTTTAGGGACTGCTTAGCTGAGGAGATTAGGCACACATTACTAACTAGAACATTTGGGTTAGTCATAGGCTTATCTGAAACTGGATGCCCTTGACAACGTTAGCAATCAAGTGACCAGCGTTTCTTGCTGCTGGACTCTTCTGTGTGCTTACAGGCGCAGACGGGTTTATCTTCTGCATGCCTTTGGCTTGCTGTAAGTGCAGACATGCAGCAGTCTGTCTTTTATCTTCCCAGTGGGCCTGGCCCTTTGCTGACTGCAGGAAAAGCCCTCATAAGCTTCCCCCACAAAATTGGCCACCATTGCAGACAATTGAACAAACTTTCGAAGGAAAGCCCAGGGTGACAAGGAGATTTAACTATTTTAAGCAAATAAAGTGCAATGCTCAATAATATATTCTATTCGATGTGAGCTTGGGGAACAGGTAAAATGCGGCACTCAGTTCAGCTCGATTAAGAGGTTAAAGTAAATACAAGAAAACAACTGTTTCCAATGCCAAATTGAAAGAACTGCTTCCCACAGTTCAGAGTAGTAGCTATATGGGTTAATAAGAGGGAGGACATACAACAGCCCATGTAACAGTTCTGCTTGAGTGTAAGAACCCAGACTCTTGCTACGACATTTTGTACATGCATTATTGAGTGTATGTAGACATTGTTTATGTGTGGCACATACACAACATTGAGACTGAGCAATGTTAGTATGCTTGCTGGGACAAGCAGGATTCATTCTGGATGATCCCTGGTTTAGCATGGCACGTGATGAAGGGTAGATACAACTTCCCATGACAGTGGAAGGGTATTGATTGCATTCCTGAAGCTGAGAGTAGAGGCCAAGACAATGAAGTGAAGGAGGAATGAGACACAATTGTCCTTAGACATTCCTGAAGGACCTTTTATCAAGGGATTGCTGATTAGAATTTCCTGAGCACTCTCATTTAGTGGATAGGTGGACAGCAGTGGGGATGGAGTTTTGTTGTTAAATGTGGAGACATTTCTAGGCACAGCCGGCTCTTTTGTTTGCCACTGAGTGCTACTTCAGGAAGGGCCATGATAGTCAAGAGCAGAGTGTTCAAACTTCATTGGGCTATGTTTTGGTTGCTCTTGCTTGGAGCCAGCATTATCACTACCTGATGTGAAAAACATTATCTTTCACAAACGCTGCCCCTGAGCTACAGCCAGAAAATTACATTTAAGTGGGAACTGTCTCTAACCTGGTCAAAAAACCTTAGTCAGTGGATCAACAGTCTGAAAATGCACAGAAAAGTAGGACCCAAACCACCCCACTTTGTTCTATTTCCAAGCTGTTTCACTGACTAAGGAAGGGAGTGCACTAGAAAGTACTTGAAGCATTGGTGTGAGACCAGGGTTGGTGTCTGCATACCAGCCAGTTGCCCGGAGATGAGGGGACATTCACTTAAAGTCTGAGCAACATGCTGGGAGAGCTGAGGGTTTGCCTAGCACCAAGAAGCCTGCCTGCATGGTCAAAGGGGGAAGGAGTGTGCCTGGCTCTGCAGGAGGAGAGAATGTCCAGAGGAAGTCCAGCTATGTCCATGGAGACTACTACTGGGAGTGCCACTGGCACCAACTAAGATGCAATGGGTCACCCAGGCTCCCTAAGCAGTTTATGTTGCAAACTTCGTCAAGAAAACTTGCAACTCAAGACGTCTGTGTGCTGCCTGGCATAACTGCAGTGTTTCCAAAGGGACTAGTGCTGATATGCAATTTATCAAAAGTGAATTACCATCACCGCTGTAAGAGAGAGGCTACCTCTATGCTTAGGTGGCACAAATTCCCAGGTCTAAGCAGCCAACAACCAGGTCAGCTGCACTGTGAATCCAAGTGGCTCCAGTGAGACAGCAGTCCATGGTTCTGTGCCACTTCCGATGATGTGCTGGCTCTAAACAGACAAGTGAGCAGAGCGTTCCCTACAAACAGGCCAGAGCCTAAAAGAAAGACTGAGATAGTATCCTGAATTGTAAAGACCAGCCTGCTGTTAGAAGCATAACGTTACCAACATTAACTCTTTTACCTCAAGATCACACGAACAGACCAACGGGTTGATACAGCATGGTCATAACTTTTTATCCTCTTGAGATATTCCTGACCTGGAGGACCATGGAAGACAGCCCTAGAGTTGTGGGGTGCCTAAAGGGAACCCATTGTTGAGAATACCAAACCTTGTATTGAACCCCATGAACATGTGTAATCTTTTGTTTTGCTACAAAAATAAAGTTATTTTATTCAGATAAGTACTCAACTTGACAGTGAATTTTTGTATCTGTTGCTTGACTGTTAAATTCCGAGTTTTTGTCCCACACCACATTCCCTCCGTGAGAAGCTTTGACCTTTCTACCCTGACAGTCAAGTCCGGAAGGGGTGCACTTGGCCCATTTGACAAAGCCATAGGAGGACAGACCCCAGGAAACCAGAAGAAACAGCTCCAGCCTCCATTGTTGTGACACAGTAGTTCCTGCCTGCCCTGTGCCCCTGTCACACCCACACTAACTCCAAATTGGGTAGGAAATATTGAGAGATAAATAGATCTATCTGCTTAATATAACCTAATAATTATTGTCTTGAACTGAAATTCTCATTTTAGAGCCAGGTGTGATCCCCTCTCCCACCTCACATCCCACTGTTAAGTAGTTATTCATTTTTATTACCACTGTTAACCAGTGCTAAACTGCTGGTGCTCGCTCCTTAAAGCATGGTGGAATTGGTTTAGCCTCAATTGGCATATTTAATTTACTTGTAAGTCCCTAGTAAATTACACTACATGTGCCCAGGGCCTGTACGTTAAATGATACTAGTAGGCCTGCAGCGCCGATTGTGCCACCCACTTAGGTAGCCCTCTAAACAGATCTCAGGCTTTCCATTGCATTGTGTGTGCAGTTTTAAACTGCCATTTCAACCTGGCAAAGTAAAACTTTTGTCATGCCCAAACTTTCCTTTTTCATTTATATAAGTCAACCCAAAGGTAAGCCCTCTACAGCCCCAAGGGCAGGGTGCAGTGTATTTAAGAAGTTGGGCATGCACTTTTAAGTTGTACATGTCCTGGAGTGAAAAACTCTTCAATTTGTTTTTCACTACTGCAAGGACTATCTCCCCCATAGGATAGCATTGGAGTTGCCTTGTTACAATTTAGAAGTGTAATTTCCAAATGGGAAGAGACATCTCTTCAAGTTTGGTGTCTCTGGAATTCTACCTTAAAATCATAATTTATGGTGAAGTTGGATTAAAAGTTTCAATTCTGAAAATGCTACTTTTAGAAAGTTGGCATTTTGTTGCCTTATCCATTTGGTGCCTGCAGCCTGCCTGGGTCACACGACTGTGTGTAGTTGGCAGCTGGGTTTTGTGTACTCCTCTTAGACAGCCACACATACTGGGAGCCTAAGTGTGACTGAATGGGCTATCAATGGCAGGACTGGAGGTAGGAGCTGGACCCAACCTCACTTATGTTTTAATAGGCTGGGTCCTGTCTCCAAACAGAGGGCTGCATACCCCTTGTAGTTAGTCTGAAGTCAGGGCAGGGAAGGCAGGGCATCTGTGCACTTCAAAGGCATACCTCTAGAAGCTTCTTCCCATTCAAAGGCACAACTGTGTATAAAACAAGGACCTCAGACACCACCACTTCAGTACTCTTCTGCACCTGTGGATACTCTGCCATGATGTAGGACTGCTGTGCTGCTACAAGAACTGACACTGTGGCGGGAGGACTGCTGCTCTGACAGACTGCTGCTCTGAAGGACTTCTACACTGCTGCCTGCGGTCCTATTGCCTGAGTGAGAAAGACAAGACCTGGATCTTTTGAATGCAGAACCCAGAGTGACTCCATAGGCTGGTCGGCAGAAGCCCCAAGGACATAACCAGCTTCCAACAACCTTGAACCCAGTATTCTGCCATCTGTGAGTCCTGCCCTCCCAAGTGGTGCCACCCGAGTCCTGGTCCTTTGGAAGTGGGCCTGAAGGTGCTTCTGCCAAGCCCAGCTGTTGTCCTTATCAGAACCTACGCAAAGCAACACGAAGCCCTGCAAGACCTCACCGCACAGCTGTCAGCCTCATCAGCATAGACACCAAGCCTCACAACAATGCTGCCAGCTCATTGGAACTGGCACAAAGCGATGCCAAGCCCCACAAAGCCTTGCCACACCACTTCCTTGGTACTGACGCCGGACAACAAGAGGTCTCGCAAAGCAATGCCACACAGACAGCACACCAGGATTAAAGGTACAGTGATCAAAAGACCTGGGTGGATCCCTGTAGCCAGCCTGTACTCCATTCCAGTTGGCCTGAACTTTGTCCTGGTCTGGTGCAACCAGATAACCACAGTTGACGCCTTGAGCTTCTATGCACTATTTTCACTTTAATCTTTAAAAATCCTTAACTTCGGTTCTATTGGTTGGATGTTTGTCATTTGTGTCTTGTCTTTTTATTAAATTAAGTTCTATTCTTCTAACCTGGTGTGGGATCCTTTTTGTGTGGTGTTTTCACTGTTTCACTTTTTGAAGTGTTGCACAATTACTTTACACATTGCCTTCAAGTTAAGACTGACAGCTCTCTGCCATGTTACCAGGTGGATGAGCACAGGTTCATATGGGGTTTGCTTGTGCCTTACTTTGGCTAGGATTGTGGTTGCTGCCTGAGCAGGGCTCACACCCCAGCCAACCAGTAACCCAGTTTCTGACACGTAGCATCCGAAAAAGCTGGGGCTGAGGTATGGAGGAAAGGTACTTATATTTTGGAACTTCTGTTAGAAAAACTGAACAACATTGTACTAATAATTATCAACTGTTTTATTATTAGGAAATTCTAAGTGTTGTAAGTAACAGTTGTCACGATTGCCTAATTGATTGGTGCTCAGTTCATTGTCATCTAAAAGATGAAGGAGTGTGTTGGTACTCAATGGATTAAATTCATGACCTGTAGGTCACGTCAGATTTCCTCAGCAGGAGCCTATGTCACTCAACTATCTAGCCATACACTAACATCTATGATTGTTAAGAAAGTTCCAATGATTAACAGATAAGAAACAAATACACAAATATTTGCCGGCACTGTTCATCTTTAGTTATGCTAGAAATGATACTCAGGAGAAAGTACTAAATGTTTAATATGGGATTAGTGGTGAATGGACTTCATTTCCAAAATCTCCAGAGAACTCTGACGAGGCTAGTTTTTTTTGCCTCAGGTGTTCCTTCATCTAATTTGTAATTCAAATATATTAAACTTCACCGGCTAAATATGACAAATTATACATGGGCTGCGAAGCTTCCATTTAATGAGCTGCTGTCCCATACTTTCATCTCCTCAGGAATAATTTTTTTATTACATTTTGTATTTTATTACACACGGAAAAACTGTGACCTTCAAGTATTATAATTAAGGCCCCAAAATGCGATACATTGAGATAACCACACAGGCGTGATGAAGAGTTCGATAAAGCGATCTCAGTCTCACTATTGCTTCATTAATCTGAAAGGTTACTGAGCCTGGACGCAGCTACTTTGTACAATAATATGAGACGGAAATTGCCTCATCTGAGAAACCCAGAGCGATGCAGGTCAAACCACAGACACACATTAAATCTATGTAACTATATTTACATGAAAATTCGATTTGAATTTAGAAGATTCTAATAGAGGTTCTAAAGTCAATAGGAGCCGAAAAATTAATTGAAAAGCTAAAGTTGCTCGTTGGCCATATATGTCAAGGCTCCGGTCAAACTCCAATTTTGCAAACGCACAGGCAAAGCACCATAAACCATAGCGGGATACTTTAACATCATTCTACAAACGAGAAACGCTTCTATGTTACTAACGCCTCTGGCATTGTTCCATCCAAGCTTTCTTTATTTGATTTTGAAAATATAGGTATTTACCTTATGTGGACCTGGTGAGAAATGAAGAGGCAAAGGAACTGCAACCAGTTAGACAGGATTAGGAACAACACCTTCATTTCACCAAAACTCAGAAGACCAGGTGTTTGAATTTAATATTTGAAAGCATTTTATTTCCACTCAGTTTTTCTAGACAAACCACAGGCTACACAATTCAACTGTTGACACTTATGCTTGCTCTTAACATTTTGATTAGAACAGTGCTTCGGACAGGCGTTAGTTCCCTTATGTCTGTGCACATCACCCACAGATGAGAACCATTCTCGACCACGTCTTCTCAGCAGGGGACAACATTACCATCTCTCACACCTCTGAACACCATTGGACCGTCCACAAGTGCGTCCACTTTGCCTACAGAAGGAACACTGCGTGCCACTACGTCCCCCCATTCCCTTGGCAGACGCTGGGGCAAAGTTACAGAAGCACAACTCACCAACGCTCTCAGGCACTCCCTCCCACCGGACGCAGCAGATGCAAATGAAGATGCATGCAATCTACACCGATGGTTGTCGGAATGCGCAGACAACGTAGCCCGACAGAGCTAAAAACCTAAATGGTTTACGGTTGACCTACAGGAATCCAAGTGGAGGAATCCAAGTGCTCCTGCAGACAACTGGAATGAAATGGAGGATCAGCAAATCAACCGAAGACCGCACAGCCTACAAGAATGCAGTCAACACCAGAACATCAGAGCTGCCAAACAAGCCGCCATTCAAGCACGCCTCAACACCAGCACTCACAACAGCAAAAAGCTCTTCACCATCGTCAAATAATTCCCAAACCCTGAGACTGGCACCTCATCCATCCCTCCCCCCCAAGACCTCCGCAATGACCTTGTCACCTTCTTTCACCAGGACATTTACTAAGGCTTCAGGAACCAAAACCTGCCAAAGTCACTCAACACCACGGACCTAGCACCACACCAGATCCTGAACTCCTAGACCCCTACCACCAAAAAGGACACCCAAAGACTGATGAACTTCATACACTCGGAAGCACCCTCAGATCCGTGCCCTCATCATATTTTCAAACTGGCCGGTGCCACCATAGCTCTGCTGAACTATCAACCAATCCTTTGAGACCACCACATTCCCATCAGACTGGAAGCACGGTGAGATCAACCTGCTGCTCAAGAAACCCACCGCGACCCAAGGGAGCTGAAAAACTACAGACCCATCCCTCTGCTCCCTTTCCCAACCAAGGTAACAAAGGAAAGACCATCAACCAGCAACTCACTGAGTTCCTGGAGACACACCAAATCCTACACCCATCGCAATCCGGATTCAGAAGCAACCACAGCACTGAAAGCACACTCCTAGCAGCCACTGACGACATACGCATCATACTAGACCATGGAGGCACGGCCGCACTCATCCTCCCCGACCTCTGACGCCATCTCCCACTTCACCCTCTGATACACAACGCCGGCACCAGAGATAAAGCACTGGATTGGATCATGTCCTTCCTCACCGTAAGAACACAGAGTGTCAAACTACCGCCGTTCACATCAGAACCCAAAGACACATGCTGTGGAGTGCCCCAAGGACCTTCACTCAGCCTGACACTTTTCAACATCTACATGGCCCCATTTGCCGAGATCATCAATCAACACGGGCTAACCATAATCTCCTATGCTGATGACACCCAACTGATTCTCTCCCTGTCCGAGGACTCAGCAAAGGCCAAAAGAAATTTCCACAACGGGATGAGAGCAGTCGCTGCCTGGATGGAAGCCAGCTGCCTCAAACTCATCACGGACAAGACGGAGATCCTCTTAATTGGCACCACCCCTTCCACCTGGAACAATTCCTGGTTGCCCACCACACTGGGAAATGCCCCCTCCCTCATGGACAACGCACGTAACCTGGGCATCATCCTGGACTCCTCTCTATCCATGAACTAATAAGTCAATGACGTTTCTTCATCATGCTTCCACACCCTTCGACTCCTGCAGAAGATTTTCAAGTGGATTACCTTTGACACAAGGAAGACAGTCACCCACTCACTCGTCACTAGCAAACTGGACTAAGGCAATGCACTCTATGCCGGTATTACCAAGAAACTTCAATCAAGACTACAAAGAATCCAGAATGCAGCCAGACTAATCCTGGATATCCCCAACACAACCACATCTCCTCCCACCTCAGAGACCTACACTGGCTCCCAGTCAACAAGTGCATCACATACAAAATCCTGATCCACACCTACAAGGCACTGTACAACATAGGATCAGCATACCTCAAACACTGCCTCACCTTCTACCTACCCAACAGACACCTCCATTCTTCCCACCTCGCCATTGCAGCCATCCCCAAGCTCCGCAAAAGCACGGCAGGCGGAAGATCCTTCTCCTAGCTAGCAGCCTGGACATGGAACACGCTACCTCTCGAACTCAGGCAGACCACATCACTGAAGCAGTTCAGGAAGGACCTCAAGGCCTGGCTCTGCGACTGAGCAGCACGCTCACAAACAGGCCTTGAGACCCTATTGGTGATTAGCCATGCTCTACAAATCATTGATTGATTGATTGATTGATTGATCACCACCCAGTCCTTCTTGCTGGACCTGGCCATAAGAGTAGTAGTGCTTTGCGAACGTGTGCCCTGACACCCACTTTACATCCTGGCAGATGACTAGGAAAAGCACTCTGCATGCCAATGCAGTGGCAGTAGCCTTGGCCCTAATGAAATCGACTCTCAGTATTTTGAGGCTGTTTTGTGGCCAATGCATAGCACATCTTGTTGGAAAGGTCTATCCACTTGATAGATTCCTTTCTGCACCACCCTTCCTTTCTTAGCCCCAGAAAACCCTACAAAATGCTTATTGTCCACCTGATTGTCTTTGGTGCAAATGATCTAAAAGCTCAAGGCTCTTTTGGGATCAACTCGATGGAGTCTCGCATTCCCTTTAGAGGAGTGAAGTGTCGAAAAGAGCGTTGGATTTCCCATTGTGAAAAGGTGTCACAACTTTAAGCATGAAAGCTGCCCTGGTCCTCAACACCAGCTTGTGCGGGGTGGCTGCAACAAGAGAGCCTGGACCTCACTCATGCAGTGATCTGACATGATCGCAATGAGGAGCATGATCTTGAGAATCAGTAGATGCATCAAGCAGCTGTGCAGGGACTCGAAAGAATATACATGAGGAACGTTAGGATCAAATTAAGTTCCCACTGTGGTATCATAAAGGGCTTAGGAGGAAATGTGTGTCAAACCTTAAATTTAATAAACCTCAAATGATTTAAGCAAAGGACATTTGGTTTGGAAAATGCAAAAATCCCAAAAGAGCCAGCAAGTAAACTTTTATGGTGTCCACTGCAAGACCTTGCTGGGCCAAAGATGAAACAAGCAACAAAACATCTGACAGTTTGGCTTTTAAGGGGTCTCTGTTGGGGACACCAGCCCACATATTTGTCCAAGTTCCCGGCATAAACAGACATTGTAAAGGGATGCCTGGCCATGAGGATGACATCCAAAACTTGAGGAGAATGATCAAATGCAGCCAACTGGGACCGTTCAATCTCCACGCATTGACGTGTGAATTGCGCAAGTTTAGTTGCAGAACCCTGTGCAGCTGTCATGACAGAAAGCCCTCCCAAAGCAGAAACCTTAAGGCATAATGGAATCCCATGCTTCACTATAGCCTAAAAGTGTTTACTAGAGATAGCATTCTTGGGAACTTCAAAGTGCAGACGTTTTGACACTGCACATTCTTGGTGGTGGTGAGAACAGTCAGACAGGGCTCACCCCACTGTCGAAAGATGTCCTGTGCCACTTCAGGCTGTAACTGCCATTTTTGATCTGTCAGGCATCACCAGCTGAGCTTGTTTGCCCTGGTGTTTAAAGATCCTGATAGGTCGTTCATGATCAGTGAAACGCGAACACTCCAGCCAACTCCAATTCTCAGTGCCTCTTGGCACAGGACCCAGGACCCCACTCCAAAGTGATTATTGCAGTATCACATTGTGGTGTTGTTGTCAGTGAGAACGCATATGGAGCAAGCATTCCACCATAGACCAGAGTCCTCTGCTCTCCACCTCGCCCAGATGACCTCCACAGCCCACTAGAGATGCATCAATCACCACTGTCAGCTCTGGGTGGGAAAGGAGGAGGGGTCTGCCGCTAGGTTGTGGTTGAACAACAGACCCACTAAAGATCTTGTGCAGTCTCCTCTGAAACCCAAATGACATCAGATAGGTTTCATTGGTGCTGAGTCCACTGAGACTTCAGATACCACTGCAGAGCTCTCATAAGCTACATGTCAAAGTGGACAAGCAGGATGTATGAGGACAGCAGACCAAGAAGCCTCTTATGCTGCTCTCACTGAGATCCAGGACCAAGGCTAAAGCGCTGGGATCATAGCTGAAATGTCCTTGATTTGTTGTGAGGGAGCAAAGGCCCCGAACTGCACCTTGTCTAGAAGAGCTCCTATAAAAGGAACACTGTACAAAGGCAGTTTGATTAAGAACCCAAAGATGTCAAGAGGTCCGCTGTTGTCTAGAGGTGGTCTATGACTGACTGACGAACTCTGCTGCCTTGTCCATCTGAGGATCTTCGACTTCCATTCCAGAAATGTAGGGCCTGATTTAGAATTATGGTGGAGGGTTTACTCTTTCACAAATGTGATGGTTATCCCGTCGACCATATTACAAGTTCCATAGGCAATAATGGAATTGCAGTACAGCAAACGGGTTACCTGTCACGTTTGTGACAGAATATCCCCCTCTGCCAAACTCTACATCAGACCCTAAGTCAGAAAGTTAAACTTTCTACTGAACATAACCTGGTCCCTTTGTCCAACCCACATTGTACCCTAGTCAGCCTTAACTTTTGACTTTGACCCCGTCTAGCAATACCTGATACATGCAGTTGTCGCTTTGCTATTTTTGGCACTAAGAAATATGTAAAACTTTGAAACATCATAGCCCCAATTCCCTACATCTGTTTTTTTGTTGGTTCACTGCTCATTACAATTACAATTTTCTCAATTTTTATAAATTGGAGTGAGATTTTTATTGTTTTGTTTTAATTTTTATTTGTTTTGGTTCTGATAAATGCCTTATACATTCCTCTTATATTAGGCATGTCTGCTCTGTAATACAGCTGCCAAGTGTTGAGCTCAGGTTTAAATTAGTGAGAACTAACTCGACCTAGTAAGGAATAGTGCCATTTTAACCTAAAGAGGACTACCATCAACTTCAACTTATATTCCACTTTCTCAAAGAATGCAATGGGATTTCTTTGCTGGAGGAACCCTGGATCATCAAATTGTCCTGAGTAGGATGCTGCATATGAAAATCTGTGACACATTCATTGGTGAGCAAGAGCAAGGCGTAGACCATTGCTCATAAATGTGTCAGTCAGGACTTCAATAAATGGAAGAAGGGGCTCAGATAGGCTGGCCCAGGTTGCAAAACCTTAGTAAGGATATTTGCCTTGTCTTGAAGGCAGTTCGAGATCTAAGACTTCAGTTGTATGAATCACTATGGCAAATGAAGCACTCATCTTTGTTGGGGCTTGAAGGAGCACAATCAACCTAGTATCAGGGGAAGTATCGCGTCTACTGGCCTCCTGCAAGTCCACATATAAACTATGATCATTTTAATGAGGTGATAAAACATCCCATTCATCATTATCAGGCCCTGGCAAACTCTTTTTAGAATTCAAGCCAAAAAGATGATGCAGCTTCTGAGGAAGGCTCCATGGTAGAAGGAATGTTTTGTCTGATCAGAATATACTTGAACCAGGTGCGATGGAGTGGATTCAAAGAGCAACCTCAGTTGGGAGTGAGACAGATTTGGTTCAGGGGTAGTCGTCAAGAGCTCAACTTCCAGGGCTGGAGATGTCAGGATGGGCATCAATGAAGGAGGGACGAATGCAGGTCTTGGAGCCGGAAAGAGAAGTTGGTGCCGGAATTGGTGGGAAATCCAAGACAGGCACCAGGGGCTTAGACAGTGCTGCCTGGCAATAAGTTCACTGGAAACCTTGTGGGTCCTTGAGGCTCAAACACACACCAGAGGGAGCTGAAAAAGTGCCACAAATACACAGAATGGCCTCCCTAAAGGTCTCAACCTTCTGTGGCATTCCAGTGTTGTGTAGCCATTTTAGTTATAGCTTCACACATGTTAGTTTAGGGAACTAGGCCTGAAGCTGTGCTCTGTCCGTGTGATGTCGATCTGGGAGCTTCTACCCGCACATCCCAGAAACACGTCAAATGAAAATGTTTTGCGTAAACACGTGAATTCATACCTTTTCAGCCTTTAATTGTTACTCCTCTTTTTGTGCGCACTTTTGCACCAGGACACTCTATGAGTACTGTGTGCGATAGAAGTTCATTCATTCATCCAGCCACTGGCTGGAACCCATTAATCAAAATATTTCCTAAACAATATAGGAAGGAGGCGATGGTATGGCCCTAAGCCATGGCTGTCCATCATGCTGCACGTTTTGTGTATGCATGAAATAGGGGGCATCCGCCGGGAAAGCAAGGTTAGGAGAAAGCCCAGAAGTAGCTGCTTGAGCCTTAATAGAGACCTGGATTCACTGGAGCTGTGTCACAACTGGGGAAGATGAGAGATACACACAAGTAGCTCTGTGTGCAGCCAGAGGGTCGATGCTCTTCATGTGGGGTGCTCCGGCAGTCCCAGCCTCTGCCTCTATCTAAGAGCTGAGGTTAGGGGTTAATCTAGGGCCAGAGAATTCAGACATTCATAAGGAGCTAGTATTCGTGTCCAAAGGATAAGTGGAAAATCGTATTAACATGGAATTGAAAGAGAACACGAGTTTTCTCGCTAAAGGAAGGGGACTATTGACACTTTCAATTACATACATTTATGGCCAGCATTGTAAGCAATGTCCCTAACATAGAGACATTGCTATTCGTTCTATGTGTTGGCCTCATCTGTCATAGGTTGAGTTGCTAACGTATGTTTCCCTTACATTTCATAGCTACTGTATTCCCAGGCTCTGCTTCTCGTTGGTGGATTCTCTATGGACTTCTTCTGGATTCTTGATTGGACTCACTATGAACTTTTCCAAGCAGACTGTCCTGCGGATCATTTGGTTAGTGTGTCATGGCGACAGCTGCTGTGGTCTGGGGCTATGCAGTACTGTTTTTGGATTGCACCTACTTTAGCATTTGTTTACCTACTGCACTCTGTGATTAGTCATGCAATGGTTTCTACCGACCAGCTAAGAATATGTTTTGGATTTGTTCTGATGAGCTGTATTTTCCTATGCCCACTCTTTGCTACGTGGCTAGTGCTGTCTGCATTATCATTTTACAGTTGCTAAGTGGTATTAGTATGCTGGCTGCATACTGCAAATACTCTTCTGTTTTGACTGCCATGAAAGCCTGGGCTGAAGCCCTTAAGTCGTGTTGGTGGATCTAGTTCATCACCAGCAGCTCCTGATCAGGGACTTCAGGGCAGAGCTCCCTGCCTCCAGTAAGTCCCCTGTGCATTTTTCAAGTTAGCAATGTTCGTGAAAACACGGGTTTTGTGTTTTCATGAACACTGCTAGTGTTCAGGTCAGTCATCTCTGCCTCCTTTCCAGGCTCCTGATGACAGGGGCGGGGACTGGAGGCATATGGGGCTGAGGCACGACCCAGCTGTAGAATGTTGTTCAAAATAAAACATATGTAGTTGGATGTCTGGATTGCACATTTCTGAGGGGCATCACACAGACACGAGTCATTTGATTTAGCTAACATACGGCGCTTGTCTCAGGCAGCACAGTACATCTCCTAGAATGTGGCTGTCAGGGCGCGCATCAGTGCATCTCTGAAGCCAATGAATAGCCACACAGAGCAGCAGGCGCAGGATCCCCAGTACTATTACAGCTTCTTACAGGGCTGTGCTTCCAGTCACATGAAGACGCCGGGAGAAGGACTGAGGTGGGTCCTATCCTTTTCAATCCCGCCCTTGCTGCTCCTTCTGGCTTGCTGGTCCCGGTCCCCAGCACCAGATTCCTGCTCTGGTGCTGCCAGGGAGCCTCCGAGTTGCCAGTGAAGTAAGCAAGGTAAGTAAAAATACAATGTCATTTCTCTATGCATGAGTGTATGTTTGTGAGTGATTGAGAGTGAATGGGATAGAGTGAAAGTATGTGACTGTGTTTGAAAGTCTCCATGTGAATGAAGATGAGTGAGAATCTGAGTTTGAGTGTGTATGAAGAAGAGAAAGTGAATTAAGTTAATGGACAACTAAAAATAGTTACAAATCATTCACAACTTACTTCCTACTGTAAAGATTCCTTCTTATAAAGCAATGTCATACCCGACTCCGGCTGTATTTACAAATATTTTCATAAAGTAGCCAATAATCTGTTGCCAACATCCCTCGCTGTCACTTGTCATTAGCTATATAAGCATCTCTTGCCAGGAACTCACGGAGTCAGTCATGTCATCAGATAAATAAGCATCACTTGCCAGGACCTCTCGCTGTCACTCTTGTCATAAGATAAATAAGAATCTGTTGCCAGGACCCATCTTTGTCAACTTTGTCAAAAGCTTTTAAAGCATCTGTCATCGGGCCTCCCCGCTGTCAATGTTGTCATAGGCTAAATAAGTATCTGCTGCCAGAATACTTTGCTGTCACTTCTGTCATTAGTCAAACAAGCATCTATCACAAGAACGCTCTGCAGCCATTTTTGTCATAAGGTACTTAAGGCATCCCTCACTGTCACTCTTGACAAAGGCTAAATATGCATCTGTCATCAGAACCCCTTGTTGTCACTCTTTCCATCAGCTAAATAAACATCTGTGGTCAGGACTCCTCTGTCACTCTTGGGTCCTTATTACAAGTTCCCCGTATTTTGATGCGGAGATACGGGAGGCAGGAGTTACCAATTCTGCCTGGCATCCCCGCACCAAAGTACAGTAATTTGCAAGTTATTTTCCCCAGAATCTGGGATAACACACGGCCACAGGAAAACTGTGTCCAATTGTGTGTTTGTCCCCCTTCCGGAGAAAATGGCCCAGGTCCACATCCCTTAAAGCGGATGGTAAATTAATGTGGGGCTTTGTTTCGACCCCTAGAAAGGAGAATTGAGGAGCATCTGCAGCTTCTCACCTGCAGCAGAAGGAGCGTGAGTAGGGCACAGCAGCTGCCCACAGCCCCATCACCTCTTGTCACCAGACCGGGAATTACCGGACCTGATAATCACAGACCAAGGAATTCAGGCCTAGAGACTCCAGAAAACCTGTAATTGCCTGTAGTTGTGTCTCCCCGGGGACTACAACTCTGGGCAACTCCTACTAAGATGTAATCCCACCTGAAATATACATTTGTTGTGCTACCCTTGTGGTTGATAAAATAGGGAAAGCCCTTTGCTGTATTAGTGTTTTCATGAACAATATAGCATTTGAAAAAGATGCAAGTGTTTTAATGTATATAAATAGGATAAGTATTGTTTTATACAAGTATAAGAAGCGTGCCAGACTGCAGTAGTAGATCAGTAGGGTGGAACGTATATGCAGAGAAGCCTAACATGAAATCAAAGGAATGGATGAAGCGAGAGGAGCTTAAATCCAAGCATTGGTGCTGATATGACATTCTTACCAACTACTCATCCATTCAGTCCCACCTTGGCATCCCTGTGAAGACGCACTATCGCGGACCGCCCTTGAAACAACCTCATTTCCTACATTGATTTATGCCAAGCTACTGTATTTGTTTTCCTTAGTTTGTACAATCATGTTCTGTATGAACCTGTCAAGATGCAGCAAAGGCTTCTATTGAGTAATTTGTCCCCCATTGCCTCAGGTGATCAGTTTGGTGTCAAGATCATGTTCCACGCTGATAAAATCCAGCTTCTCTTCCCCTATAAGTGTTCTTTGAACTCAGCCAGGGAATCTTTCTCTGCTTTATGAGAACCGTTTTCAGCTTGCTGAAAGCAAACCATTTGCAAAGCAACTCAGAGAAGACGGAAATCCTCAGCTTCAGTTTTAATCTGTCTCTTACAGGTGACGTTCCCCCCACCCCAAACTGGGTGCTGCAAGAAACCTGGGAGTTATGACTGATGACCACCTTTCCTTTAAGGGCCAAATCCCCTCAATAGTAAAGGTGTATTTTGGGCTTCTTGAGGGCGTGCCCATGGTTTGTCACTCCTGCTATGATCAGTACCTATCAAGATGGTCGTTAATGACTTCTGTTATTGTAGCACTTACTCCCCCAAGGCAACCACAAGGGAGACAGATGCCACACTTTGGTTCCCACTGTGGGATCTGCTATTTTGCTGCTGTTTTTCATCATTGTTTTTATTATGATTCAGTAAAATGTACTGCAAGATCACAGATGTCAGCATCCACAAAAAGGTAATAGTGTTACATCCATTTAGAGGTTAAAAGTTATAATATGTTCAGAGGGTCACTTTCATTTAGTCAAACTTTGTAGATTGAGACGAAAGATCCGTGGAGTCAGGAAATGAATTGGATTGTAAAGAGGGATAATTAGCAGCAGATAGTGATGCTTTAAATATGTCACACGTAGGAGCTTTGTCAATGTTGCACACAATCACCAAATTCTATTATTGTCACTAGAGTATACCAGACCTTTAGCCCACCCAGGAACAGAGCTAGCAAAACATTAATGCCAAAGTAGGCAGCTGCATTCTGACACCAGCTCAATGGACCAAAAGAGGGTACCAGATTTCAGGAATTTGCATCAGAACAGCCTTACTCATATTTGGGTACCCAAATATCAAACAGCATGGGTTTTGGAAAATCCCTACCCCAGTCTTTTCAGGATGACACATTAGTGCCTGCAGAAAAGCGAAATCGAAACACATAAAGGTAAAGATCCAGTCCCCTTACAAGAACATACAATCTAGTCTCCTAGGGACCTTCGCTGACATTGTCTGTAATGCCGGTGGTCCAGAAAAGGGGAGGTAAATGTTGAAGTCTCCTACCATGCTCTCCTATCATGTTCACTGAATAAAAGGAGCCTCTCCCAATTACTCTGATCTATGACATTTCATGTACCTCCCCTGAGCGACAGCAGTGAATATGTGGGAGATAATGTACGTTTAGCATGGCAGTAACTAGTGTTCAAGAAAATGAGAGGGATGAAACATGGATATGTTGTTTTAGAGGTTGCAAGGGGCCTTGGGTACTACTCTTATAGAGTGGTTACAACATTACATAAAATGGTTACTGAGCAGTGCTGTGAATGAGACAAAACCTACTGCCATGGATCGGTGGTAGAAATGAGTTGTTTCCAACATGTTCCCTCCAAAGTTTATGTTAGCTGCCCATCTAATGGGAGAGATGGCAGCTAACTGCATGCTGCCTGTAATAAAATACTACTTGACACATAGAGAGTGTAAACATCCTTGAAAAGATTCCATTTAGTGTCATATTAGAATGCTCTAACGTTAATGCCAAGTTTAGTGCATTATTGCAGGCCAAATTAGTAGCTTCTAGTGCATGATCTAAGCATACCAATGATTTCAATTTTTCTCTTTGCTTTTCTCCTTCTACGTGTAATGAGAACTTGAGCAATCATAAGGTGGTTTCCTGGTCTAATTAAAACCTTTTCTCTGATATAAGGTGCCTTCAACTGGGGAAAAGGAAGCACAGTTAATAGTACAAAGAATAGGCCTACGTAGCCTCAAAGCTGATACTTCTTTTTGTGTTCTCAATTTAATGAGTGCCACTTTCACCAGACAGTCTCCATACATTGTTGTTTTGGGCAGAACCTCCCAAGGACATTGCTCACAAGCATTTCTCCTTCTGCCTGAGTGGTAATAGTGTGCACTCTCATTGTGTGTACTGAAGGGCAACCATGCAGGACTTGAAAGAAATGTGTACTTATATTACAGGTCCCTGAGAGAAATAGGACTAAATGTAAGCTTGAGGTTAAATGGCTGCCATTATTTTTAGCTACTAGAAATAATTTCAAGGGAGAGGTCCAGGAACGCATGACACTATTCAAATTATATGTTTGTTATTTATTTTAGACCTGGTAGCTTTGGTGCTGTCTTTCTGCAAACTTTTTGCAATCACTCCTCCTGTTTGCTGAAATGTGTTTTTGTTGGCATCAGGACTCTGTGCGCTTTACTCCTGCTAACTAGTACTAAAGTGCTTGTGCTTTCTCTCTCTTTTAAACATGGTAAAATTGGCTTACAACGAATTGGCACAATTAATTTACTACTACGTCCCTAATAAATTGTTAATACATGTACCCCAGGCCTGAAAATGAAAGGCTACTGATGGGGCAGCATAACTTATGTACCACTCACTTAAGTAACCCTTTAAAAACATGTCTCAGGTCAGCCACTGCAGCCAGTATGCAACTTTAAACTCCCAATTCAACCTAGCAAAATAAACAATTTACCACGCCTAAACCTCCCTTTTTGATAAATATTAGCACCGCTCTCCATGGTAGGCCCTAAACAGCCCATAGGGAAGGGTGCATTGTAGTTTTAAGTTTTACATGGCTTGCCAGTGAAAAACTCCCAAATGTGTTTTTCACTACTGTGAGGCCCACCTCTCCCATAGGATAACATTGAGCTACCTTATCACATTTAATAAGTGCTAATGATTGATTGGGAACAGGTACAAATATCATGTTTGGACCTAACTGAATTGTAATTTGAAATCCTCTTGATAGTTAAAGTCAGCTTTTAGATGACAATTTTGAAAATGCCACTTTTAGAAAGTTGGCATTTTCCCACCCTAAACTTTCTGACGCCTTTGCAGCTGGCCAGGCCTGTTAATTGCCCCCTCTCCACATCGGCAATATGTATTGGGCCCAGACAGTGAACAACAGAACGTTGGTGTAGCTAGGAGGGGGCCATCCTGCTAGGATTGGAGAAGCAGAGCTGCTCTCTGTCCCACTTACATTTCTAAGGGATGCTTCCAGCACATTCACGAAGGAACTACCCTAGACCTCTTGGATACTGGTCAGGGGAAGAAAAGGGAAAGAAGGAACTTTCCAGAACCGGATGTCTGGGGTGGGTGGGTGGTACAGAAGTTTACCCCACTTCATAGGTGGCACCAGGTATAAATATTGGAACTCCTACGCCACTCATCAGTACACTCCTAGACCTGTGAACATTACAGAAGGACTGCCTTGTTCTCCGGAGGACTGCCCTGCTGATTGATGCATGCCCTGCTCTCTGAGAAGGAAGACTGGAACAGCTCCCTTGATCCCAGGCCAATCTCCAAGTGTCAGTTAGCTGTCTTCCTGTTCTGAGCTACAGGGGCACAGCAGCTCCAAAGGCCTCCTTGAATCTGCCCAGCTGGCCTACTGCAACCAGACCTACACCTGGAACTGCCTGAGCCCTGCTGGCCAACTGCTGGGGTGAGTTTATGATGCCCAAGATGTACCTCTCCAGGTCTTAAACCCCTGGCTTGCATTGGATAAGCACCTCTTGTAAAATCTTGAAGTTTTGGACTTTGTGCACCAGATAAAATTTTCAACGGGACTAACTTGGTCCACTGCGGTCGACCTAAACTTGTGACTTTGTCCAATCCTAGCGTGAATAGATGCCCACAACTAGCACTTTCTGTTTCGTGGCACCATTTTGAAAACCTTTATATTTGCATATCTCTGATACTGATTGTTTTTTTATTTATTGGTCTAATTTTATTTATTACATTTTACTTTATTTTACTAAATTAGTGTGGGAAACCTCTTGTGTTGTGTTTTCACTTTATTATTGCTTGTGTGCTGCATAAATACTTCACACTG
This sequence comes from Pleurodeles waltl, assembly GCF_031143425.1. Lineage (NCBI taxonomy): Eukaryota > Metazoa > Chordata > Amphibia > Caudata > Salamandridae > Pleurodeles > Pleurodeles waltl. Next base: position 887,871,979 of record NC_090442.1, read on the forward strand.
TGCCTCTAAGTTAAACCTGACTGCTGTTATGCCAAGCTACCAGAGAGTTAAGCACAGGTTAATTTAGTGAATTTTGTGGTTCACCATGACAACCGTTGAGGTTCTTGCTTTAAAAGGTTTTTCACCCCCCCCGCAATCAAAAACCCACTTTCTTAAAATATAATTATAAACAGGAGGAGTGTAGCCTTATAATAAGTGTGATATGAAATCATAGTAAAGAGAGCAACACAATCACCGCCCTGAAGAATTAAGGAATTGTCTATCCTCTTACTAATGCCAGTTACAATCCTTTTTCCGTAGTGGTATTTCTGTGATCCAGATCTGAACGGTAGTAATTCTCCTGCCCTCTTGATCATGAAACCTAAGCATGCATCTGAGGGTGACGCCGTCAAATTTAGACATTCATAGTGCTATCAGAGGAACTGGTGAGGTGCTGGTATTACACCATGGACCCACTAATTAGAAAACTAATAGCTGAGCAGCCACCTATGCTAGACTCCATGTGCCTACATTGGAACTTTCTATTGTGCTCGACTGCCACAATTCCAAAAAAACATCTTTTACAAACACAGCAATCACATACTATCTAATGTTTACCTATTACATAGTAGATATGGACTGTCTAGAGATATCCCTGCACTGACATACTGGGCAAAGTCACCAATATGCTGAACAATGTACAGGGCATAACAGGTGAGCTGCTGACTCTTGGCATCAGTGCACTGAGATCACGGGTGCTACCCGCGGTGTACTAGTGAGTGAGGAGATTACCTAGTTTAGTGCTGCCCCACTTCTCACACAACAGTCACCGGAGTTTTAGTTCACATCCAGGGAAGAGGCATTTTCCTATCCCCTGAACCAAAGAGCAAACTTTGGGGGTTATTCTAACTTTGGAGGAGGTGTTAATCCATCCCAAAAGTGACGGAAAAGTGACGGATTTACCACCAGCCGTATTACGAGTCCATTATATCCTATGGAACTCGTAATACGGCTGGTGGTATATCCGTCACTTTACCGTCACTTTTGGGACGGATTAACACTCCTCCAAAGTTAGAATAACCCCCTTTGTATTTTGTACTGCCACCACGGACACCACGGTGTTACCAAGCCAAACCAGTATCGGTTTCTGCAACTGTGATATACCTTCATTTGGGGAGCCCAGCAGTCATACGGGTAAATGCCAACTGCTGTTTGGTGACCAAAAAACGATTTCATTTGTTTCAGAGGAAGGCTGTCTGGATCGCAAAACAGACCAACACTTCTCCAATCCCACCTGGGCCTAGTATATTCTGAAAACCCTCCACATTTTGTGCTACCCAGTATAATTTTAATGAACATGTCTGTTTCTGGTGCTTCTCTGATGCGTCTCTAAAATCAGCCATTATGTTGCTGAACTAATCCCCCCTCTGTGATGTGCAAATGCTCAAGAGGAATGCATAGGTATATGCCTGTGGCTGAATAGAGCAAGCATTGCCAAAGCCAATAGATCTGGTTTTAATTTGCCAAAATTACATTTTTTTGTGCATACTTGTGTTGATATTTTAAAGTCATACCTATTGACTTTGCCAATGCTTATTTATCAATGCATTTGGAAAACTCCAGCAGGTGCAACTCTTGACTAAAATATGTTTTTTGACAAAACATGCTGCAATGAAAAAAACAGCAAAAAAAATTATTGTTTTCAAAATACACAAAGTACTTAATTTATGATAATTCTTTGTACCTTGAGATGTAAGATAGTCCCTCATTCACTGTATTGCAAGGACTTCATAGAAGTCAAAAAGATTCACCAAATAGCCATGAGGCGAGAGGATGGGTCAGAGCCACCATATGTACATTGTAAAGAATTGAAAACAATAGGTCAGCAGACAGCGGCTCATTTAAGCCAAACTCCAAAACTGGTCACAATTCTTTTGCCAAGAGTCCAGTTTATCTTAGTAGCGTCAGGCACCTTTGAAGTTGTCAGAAAATATTAACTATATTTCAGCTGCGCCGCCATCTGCTTGCTAGAATGTTATTTTTCCACTGTTTGTGGAGTGGGTTGACAGATTTAACAACTAATGCACATCAGGAATACATGGAAAAGGTTCTGCAGTTTTTAAGGAAAACTGATGAAACTGGGCATTGCAGCAAACACGTTGACTTTAGTGAGTCAAGGCGTACCAGAAGGACAGCCATGTTAGCTATAATGCCGTTACAGGTTGCATTTGGAGAGCTGAGTACACTAATATGGGCCAAGAAACTAATAATTTGCTCACCAGGAGGGCTCAAGGTACAGATTGATCAGCTCGATAGGTCTAAAGGCACTACATGGAAATTATGCTTCTGGGACTAATCTTATTGCTGTGGTTCCTACTAGGGGTTGCACACTGAAGGGAATTATCCAAAATGCCACGTGCAGATTTCTAGTTCTTGCAACAGACCCAAAATAAGCAAACAAACCTCCATAATCAGTGTGTGTTACTGATTTGTAAAAGTATTTTTTTCCTGTGCAGAAACTTGTGAATTTGATATTTGGAGGTATTAAATCTGCATTTAGAGTCCTTTCTGCTTAAGGTCGTATTGATAAGATATTTCCTCATTTGATTTAACCATATGCAGTATCAGTGCCATTCAAGGATTGCACATAATGGCCCTCATTACAACATGCCGCCTGCCAAGTTGTATCCGCCGGGCGGCCGCCAATGCAGCCGCACTCCCGTGGAGGCCATTTGGAGATCCCCGCCGGCCCAGCGGGGATGTCAGCCGCAACACGGGAGCCAGCTCCAAATGGAGCCAGCGGTGTTGCGGCGGTGCGACGGATGCAGTTGCACCCGTCGCGCTTTTCACTGTCTGCTATGCAGACAGTGAAAAGCTCCATCGGGCCGTGGCAGGGGGCCCCTGCACTGCCCATGCCAGTGGCATGGGTAGTGCAGGGGCCCCCAGGGGCCCCGTGACTCCCCTTTCTGCCAGCCTTTTCATGGCGGTTCATACCGCCATGAAAAGGCTGGCGTGAGGGGGACTCGTCATCCCCTGGGCAGCGCGAATTACAACCGCTGGGACAAAAGTGGCGGGAAACCGCTGGGACAAAAGTGGTGGGAAACCGCCGGTCCCGCGTAATGCCTGAGTTTGTACCGCCAGCCTGTTGGCGGTACAAACTCCAGAACAGCCCTGGCGGTCTTTGACCGCCAGGGTTCTAATGAGGGCCAATGTTCCTGTTCCTAAGGGTATTTGTTTAACTGATTGCATTGGCCATGTTGCGTGCTAAGTCAGGGCACTGATACCTTTGTAATCACTATGGATACTTGTGTCTCTCTTGACAAATCATGTGACAAGTCAGATGATGCAGGTTTGGATACTATTTACACAAAGCAAGCCTTTCATTCTGGACTTTGGCTCATACCATGCTTTCTTCAATTTACTTTTGATTCCAATGTTAAAGCACCAGACAAGGCTACTCATAATTACTGCAACACAGTCCAATAAGAAATAAAGTCGTCAAGGGCTTAAAATAACACTCTAAGGGAAATAATCTTAAAAAAGGAAAATATCACTGTTTTTAAATTACACACGCTCATAAATGTATATTTCAACATTAAACATTGAATTCAATGTAAAATTTTAGTAATTAACATTTTATTTTTTTGTTTACAAATTACATCCAACTTTTAATAATAAACTGCAATGAATTAAAATGGGTTAAATACGTTTTAATAAAATGGAGCAATTAAATATAAAAAATATAGAGAGAGTGGGATTTAAAATCATAACAATACATTTAATAATTATATTTTATTTATTTATTCAATGTTTAATTTGATGAATTACTGTGTGTTTTTCGTTGGAGGTTATTAATAATTATTTTAAGTTATGACACACTATTATTTTTCCCTGTACTGTACCATAGGGAGATCTCTGCCCCAGTGGTGGAGGCTTCCACCTACATGTGAAAAGTTACTTGTAGTAAAACTTTACACACATAAATACTGTTCTAACTGGCTCCACCAACTGGTTAGAGTCAGGGTGTTGCAAATACTATGTGTTTTAATGCACAGACCTTTTCATATTGGTTTGAAAATGTGTGTTGTTCAAAATGCAACAATTGGGTAACTCCAATTCTGTCAAATGCATTTTTCTAGCATTTTCCTCTGATTGGCAAATGTATCATTATTTTGTGATAGACAAACTTGTTAGACCTGGTATCCTTGTCCTGGTTCCCCCTAGCGTTTTGCCCTCTGACCTCCTGTTTTTCTGACTTATGTTTGCTGGTTTTTAAGAATCTGTGCACTTTAGCACTGCTGACCAGTGCTAAAGTGCAGGTGCATTGTACTCTAAAACATGCTAACATTGGCTTCTTCACAATTGGCATATTTAATCTACCTGTAAGTCCCTAGTAAAGTGCACTATATGTGCCTGGGGCTTGTAAATTAAATGTTTCTAGCGGTGATTGTGCCATCCACTACAGTAGCCTTTCAAATATGTCTCAGGCCAGCCACTGCAGAGCCGGTGTGTGCAGTCTTAAACTGCTATTTCGACCTGGCAAGTGTACCCATTTGCCAGGCCCAAACCTTCCTTTTTATTACATTTAAGTCACCCCTAAGGTGAGACCTAGTTAGCCCCATGGGCAGGATGCAGTGTATTTAAAATGTTGGACATGCAATTTTTAGTTTAGCATGTCCAGCTAGTGAAAAACTCTATTGCAAGGTCTATCTTGCCCATTGGATAGCATTGGGAGTAACTTAAAACATCTTTTGAGTGTTATTTCCAATTGGGAAGAGATAGAGATGTGGTGTTTGGTGTCTCTGGACTCATAATTTAAAATCACCACTTACGCTGAAGTCGGATTTTAAGTTGTAAGTGCCTTGGCCTGTCTCTGAATACACATCTGGGTTGGGCTGGGTTTATGAAGTCTCTCTAGACAGCCACAAACACAAGACACTCAGTTGCATCTACATTCATCTGCATACTGATGGGTCTTCCTGGGAAGAGGGAAGGAGAGGGCTTGACACTTGCATTTCAATATATGGTGTCCTGTCTCCACACAAAGGACTGATCACCCCCAGAGAAGCCTAGCAGACAGGACTGGGATGAAAGGGACCCTTGCACACTTCAGAGAACTCATTTGAGTCTCTCCCACATCAAAGGCCTTTTTGGATATAAATAGTGGACCCCAAACTCCCCACAAATCAGAACTCTACTGGGACCAAGGACACTGCCAGGAAGAAGGACTGCTGTGCTGCCAGGAGGGAGTGCCACTCTGAAACTGCATTGCTGTGTTGGCCTCCGGCCGATGTGTGCTGTGGTGTAGGAGGAACTGCCACCTTGTTGGATGCTCTACTGTGTTGGCCTGCAGCTTCTGTGCTGCAGTGAGAAGGACTGGACTTGTCTTCTGCATTGCCTACATCCAAGAGTCTCCATGGGCTTGCTGGATTGTCCCCAGTTCTTTCAAGGGGTCTCCAGGACATCAAGGACCTTGTTGGCCAGCTGATCCCGGTCGGTACGCTCCTAGTTACCAGAGCGCGTCTGCTTCAGCCCCAAGAGATTCAGCGCAGCACCCCCCGGGCCTCTAGGCATTGAGCTATTTGTGCGACGATTAGACGACCAAGCTCCCTGTTGCCGCCCCCACTGGGAGTCCCGTGCGGCGTGGTGGCCTCACTCGACTGACTGGCAGTCTCAGCATGCCATTGTAGGACTCCCCTGGAGGCCGCAGGACCGGGCGATCAACACCGCATCCCCAGCCCCGCCTGCTCCTGTGAATGCAAGCCCCGAGAGTGAGGCCTGCCAATGTCTAGAGCAGCAGCTCCTTATCACGGTACTGTGCCTGCTAAGGTGGTAGGCTCACCTCCCACAACACAGAGAGCTGTCGGGGGAAGACTCACCTGCCATTCCGGTTCCTGTGAGGCCGCTTCACAGTCTCCCACGTACTGGAGGTGGAGACAGTCTTGGTGGGGAACAAGAAACAGTACTGTATAGTCCCTTAAAGGGAGAGCCCGCAATTTACTTCCCACATTGCTTGGTTTTTACTTCAAGATGCTCCCCTAAGTGCTAGCGCAAGTAGTTCGGATTGCCTGATCAAGGTAAACACAGACGTCTGTTCCTTTATTTTGGGCCCAAGTGATTGTAATGCTGTACCCGGCACTCCCCACAGTGATCTCTAATAATACCAGAATTATCCCAATAGAAGAGCACAGGCTTCTAGAAGCACCAGAAATTGTACCTTTTGTATCTGAAAGCATTATTTTTTTATCAAGAGAATATCACATGATATGCTTATTGGGTTATTGTTGTTTTGGTCTTGTTTTAATCAGATGAATATTATCTATTTTTCTAACCTGGTGTTGTGTCTTTTTGGGGTGTCTCTCACGGTGTTACTGTATTTAAGTGTTGCACAAATACTTTACACATTGCCTCCTAAGTTAAACCAGCCTGCACAGGTACATTTAGCTTGTATATCTGACTTGCCCTGAATAGGATTGTGGTCCCTATTTGGACAGTGCTAATATCTCTGCCAACTAGGGACCCAATTTCTAACAAAGAGTATGCAAAAAACATTTATAGTAGTTACTATTTATGTTAAAGATCTGTTTAGAAATGTTCAACAATTGGCCATTGTTCAGTGGAGTTATTCTAGGACTATAGCAAACACTATGACCATTCCCTTTTAGACTTTACTATTTTCTTTATTTGTGTTTTCAAAGTTTACTTTTTCCATCATTTGGGTTTTCATACTTTTGTATTTCCAACATTGGTCCTTTCAGACTCTTCTATTCCTTTCATAGAAAGCGTGAAGTTTTGGATATTCATAGAAATACTAGACATGTCTGTATTCAATGCACCTGCTTTAGAGAATTGTTTACTAATTCTAAATACATCTTATCAATATGATAAATGCCCTGATACATTTGTTACCATGATTGTTTGTCTTATTGCTGATCTACTGTCTGCTAGTCGCATCACTGCTTTCAAAATATAAGATAATATTGATAATCGGATCCTAGAAAAACTCAATAATCAGACTACAGGCCAGAGAGGACTTCACGCAGGCGATGAAGATGAGCATGACACCAGCATTTATCTTAACCGAAGGCCCCCTAGAGGCGCCTGTCGAAGAGTTTAGCCTTCAGAGTATGGCGACTGCCATAAGGGCCTTGCCCTTAAGAATGGTATAGCAGGCTTGCCATTCCAGGCGAACAATAGACCCTTTTGTTCCAAACCAGGTATTAGCACCACCTCTGAAACTCAAGAATTGGCTTATTATTTATAGACTCTAAAACTAGCATAGTACGTAGGGGTATTATAATGATGTTGATAACATTCAATAACTATGTTAGTATTTTTCCTGCTGTTTTCACTCTTCCTAAAACTTTTCACTTATTTAAGTCAGTTATTTAGCATTATGCCATGCTACCATACATATTGTGTACACTAGAACAGGAGTTTTAAAACAAACATTTTAAAACACATATTCCTTTTCTAGTGATCCTTGAGTGTGTGATTCTTTAACAAAAGAGGGTTTGGAGTTCCACTGTTGTGCCAGAACCCATTTTATGAGACTGATTGTTACCAAGAAACATTTCCTACACACTATTGCTCAGGGAGTTGTGTCTGGGTTGCACTCCAACTGGATGTTTAATCCAAATTGGCACACTGACTAAGTCCTTGTGCCAGGCGATTAGAAATCTGACCCCAGTGACTCTAGAGGGGACCCTAGAGAGAGCATCAGGAGAAGACATGTAAGTCTACACCCAATAGTAAATTTACACTTGGAAATTGTGAATAGCAAAAGGTGGAAAGTAACTACTAAGTGCAGTGGTAAGTTCAAACATGAATATATATTTATATGTGTGCATTTAGCTTTGAAAATAGCACCCTGGGTCTCTCTCGGTGTCACAAAAATACCTCCAGCACACATGCATGATCATCATGTGTGCCGAAGTGGGGGTTGAAAAAAATTACAGCTTTAGCTATGAGCTTAGGGGGTATGATTTCCACAGCAAGGAACTATTCTCCACAGCAGCGGTATAATGCATAGTACCATAGGATTAGCTTGGTAAAGAAACACTGAAAATAAAATAAAGAAAAACACAACCGTTTCCTGAATCATGAGATAACAGAAAGGTTACAGATGACCTCCGACTCCGGATAGCATTCCAATAGGTATTAAATAGTAAATTCATCTGGCTTCAATTTACATTGTTGGAAAAGAATTGTGTTCATTTTTATGTAGATAGTGTTGCCACTCATCACCAGATATTTGTGTTCACTTAGTTAAGGGAAAACTATTCAGATGTGGCCCTTACATGATAATTCCCAGTAAAGTAACTGTTTATTGCTATTTCCAAGTTCAATATATGCATGTCTTTAGGGTGTCTCACGTTTGTCACTTTTTGTTAAACTCTCACGATTTCGTGTGATAAAGGTCTAAAAAATAAAGGCTACCAAAACATCAATCTTGTAAAAAATGTGTACTTGTTATGAAATGACTTGTCCAATTGAACTCAACATACTTTCCTTCTAGCCTACGACTGGATTAATTTACTAATATAACTAGAGCCCTGGCATATTTCATAACAGATGCCCAAAAGAGGCTTTTGATACACATGCTGAAATGTTTATGTGGAGTTATGTCACTAGCCTTAGTCTGGGAGTTTGTCTTTGTGCACTATCTATTTTTGAGCCTATGTTTTCACAAGCTACCAATCTGAAACCACAAACACACATGAAGAACAAAAGCAAGTAGCAGTCTTCACTATAAGTCAAACAGTAACACTTGATACATTAAATGGCTGGAACACTCAAGGGCGTGAGCATGCTAAGGTAAAAACAGATGTAGCAAGCTAGGAGTTTAAAATAGCTCGTACTTTACCTCCTTGTTCACACAACTGCTGTGCTAAAGCATCCTTGAAGATGACTTGGCCCCTGTGAGTAGCAGTAGCCCTAGAAACAGAAGGAAGAAATGCAGGCGGTCAGGATTTATAAAATACATGTTTTTATCTCATCATTTCTGTAGCGCATAATACTAGAAACTCAAATATGTTCATAAATGGCAATTTAGTATGTGACACTGCAGCAACATAAAACCACGAAAGAATAGCACACACACAAATGAAATGTTTTTCACCTTACTCTGCATTTCCTTTGATTGAGATAGTTCCCTAATGCTTGATAAATGAAAACACAGCTTTTTTTCAAGTGCTATGAATAGTTGTTCAACACGGCTGAACTATTTCTGAAACTGTAATTGGAAAACTGCAATCAAATACATTTTTCATTGTTCCTGATTTTGTGTCTTTCTTAATGATTAGCTCTGATTTCATTTCTGATTATTACTAATGGCAATCAAGGAAGCAAGGGGTTATATTCTTGCTATCCTGGTGTTTTTATCTGTATATATGAAAAATAATTTGTAAAAAAAAAAAAAAGTGCAGTAGCCCCAAAGTTTTTTAGGAGCTGGCTGCTGCACTTCTGAATGCTGGGTTTACCGAATACCAAGATTGACTAGTCTCGATTTCACCTCTTACCTCATTTTTTTGCAATCACCATAAAATATCTTCTCTTTATCTCACTTTTGCAGGTTCTTTATGATCCCTGCTTACTCTTGTCGCTGTTTTCCTATCTCTCTTTCCCTCCTTTTTTCTCCCCTTTCTGTTTTCTTGTTCTGGGTCAAAGTCTGATGAAGTAAACATCGATCTCCAGACATGGGTGTTGGTGCCTACCACCTGCGCCACAAAAGCTAATTCGGCATTAATATCAAACACCTTGCCCTGTTTTTCCGATTTGCCTTCCTAATCAAGATTTAAGTAAAAAAAAAAAACGTACACACATTTCACAACTGCCCAACTGGAGCATGTGGCCAACCAACTAATATTCCTGTTTTACTGGCGTGAAAACTGCTTCTTGCACCAATCAGCAGCCAGAGAACTGACACTTAACTTGTGGGAGATCTTTTCTGGAGGCTCAGGTTCCCTATCGAGGGCGTGATACTAACAGGAAGAGTGAAACATGGGTGCCAAAGCTGAAGCTAGGAGCAGCCAGCTGCATGCATGAAGGGCTGGGTAAAGAAGGTGCATGTTTATGAATCATTTGAAGCAACAGGTGAGATGGGTGGTTATCCTTGCCTGCAAAGAAGCGAAGAGATTCATAATGTGAGAGTCAAACGTTAGAGGGTTAGCAGCATAGAGGGCAGAAAGCTATTCCCACGTATATGCATGATGAATATACTACTCTAGCAGTTGGCAGACACCTTGGAGTGTCTCTCTATATGTTCAACTCAGGAAAAATGTGGTGGTGAGCAACAAATCCATGAGATAGCCCAGTGGAGGTAGTGTTGTAGGCCCCAAGGTTTTAATTAGCAATGATCAATATAACAGCACATATTGATCTGCAGCTCAGAAGGCTCAAAGGAGGAGGATGTCGTTGGAACACAGACTAAGCTAGTCAGAGGAGAAATACAGAGAGTATTTAAAACAAAATAAACATTAATAATTAGACACCGTGCTGCATATTGAGAGTGTGTGAAAATAATTCAGTCATGGAGGTATACAGCAGGCATGCTATGCAAAGCTCTCAGTGAGATAGCTGGTGCATCCAGAGCTCAGTACAGAAGAGTGGAAATATCTGCTGGCAAAAGATGGCTGGTGGTTCTCGACTGGTGACATAAATGGTGAGGCCGAAATGGGTATTTTGATAGAGATGTGATATCTGCTAGCTTGCAGGAGTTTGAGGATTTGGGCATTCTGTTTTATTGGCGGGCTATGTGTCTGCAGCTACATTGATGGTGTAAGAGCTTGCAGTGCTTAATTTGTGCTTGTTGTTTCCGGTGCTGAGAACCGGCACTTATTTGTGAGGGCCGGGGCTTATTCTTCTGCCTCAAGCATTTGCTGAGAGCAAAAGACATATATGTGAAAGACGGAAGAAGGAAAAACTAAAAAGGGTCATAAAGGGAGAAAGTAGAAAGTTGCAGGATGAGCTGAAGGGGCAGGAGTGGCCGTAATTGGATTGAAGAGGCCCGAGATGGCGTCAGGATTACGCTGCCTCAGTATTCAGTGCTGGCAGACTTAATTACAGCAGCCGCGTGTTTAAGAGAAGGGCTTTGAGCACTGGCACCTCTTAATTTACAAATTAAGCACTGAGAGCTTGGCTTTGTTGTCACATCTCTTATCTCTTCCCACATTCCCACATTGCCCCCAGTTCTAACGTCTTTGAATTTAGAGAAAGAATGTAGAGTGGACTGAAGGAGAATAAATCAATAGGAGGTTTTTACAAAAAACGTGTACCAAATTATACAGTCTGTTTTTGGTTTCTTAGCGGAGACAGGGCTGTGATCTGTTACTGTAGGAAAAGTATCTTCTTTTGATGCAATTCTTCAACCAGTAAGATATAGTTTTAAGTGTATAATAAATAAATGTGTCCGTGTATTCCGTAGTCAGCTACGGGCTGGACTGATGCAGTCTTTTGTTGCACTAATTATCTTTCCAGAGAAGGTTTACTGCCGAACTCCACATTAGGCTTTATGTTCTATCCTATTCTTCAGAAATGCGTTTTACCAACCAGAGCCAGGGAGCGAGCATTTCAAGAAATAGTCTGGATTTAAAAAGGGCTGTTCCCACCCTAGTACAAATGTGAAGAGGAGAGTAGCTTAAAAAAGACAATAGAATGCTAATTGTCCAAAAATGCACTTGTCCAGGAAAATATCATTTATGATTCATGGAAATAAAATTCTCAGATGTAAGTGGTGTTAGGACACATAAACTCAATCATAGCAAAACGTAGTTAAAATAAACCATAAAATGCAACTCAAGAAAAGCGCACATCACAAATTCAGGCGCATGTATTGAAGGAGTGGTGCCACAATATTGTTGTTAGAATATCATCTGACATAAATATTACATACTAAAAGTCATCTACAAAACTATCATCCCATTGGGGTCAAAAATAGAAAATCTACATCCTGTCAGATGATATTTTTGAAAAAATATTAAAAACTCCATAATATGTCTAAGATATTCTGACATACAACAGTCTTGATTGCGTAGATGGATAGTTGGGGCAAAGGTAATGGTGAGGATGGGGTTCCACCGCCATGCAAAGGCTGGCGGAGATGGAGTTCCAGGGGCCCATGGGGGCACCTGCACTGCCCGGGGCCCCAATGGACAGCCCCATAGCGCTTTTCACTGACTGAATTACAGGCAGTAAAAAGCACAACGGGTGCTGTCGCACCGCAAGATTGCCGCTGGCTCGATTACGAGCCAGAGTCAATGTTATGGCCTGTTTCCCACTGGGCCAGCGGGAAACTCGTAATAGGGCCAGCAGGTGGAAAACCGGAGTGGTAGTTTTCCAGCCCAAAGAGTTTGGCGGGCGGCCTCTGCACATAATGAGGGCCTCAGTATCTGAAACAACTTCCCCATATCAGGACTGCACCAATGCTGCTCTAATTTAGGAAAGAGTTGAACACTCGCCTCCTTAAAGAGCACTACAGAACAATGCCTTAACCATCCACCACTCAGCTTCTTCGCCTATTAGTCATTGAATGTATGCTTGTCTTTGACCATTTATAGCACTCCACTGCCTTTTAGCTAGTTTTGCACTATAGAAATACCATATACATGCATCTATACTCATAAAAGGGGGTAACCTTTTGAAAACATAGCAAGGCGTTAGAGTCAACTGGAGCTCCTTGTGCTACTACAGGTGTGGAAGTGGCCAAACCAGGTGTGTCTGTTAGACTATTGCTTTCACCAAATTGTATGCCACCATTTAAATATTCATGCATGTGTGAATTATGTAGTCATGTACGTACGAATATGTATACATGTGGTGCATTTGGAGCTTGGGATGGATATATCATCAGCTGTATAGATTTATTTTACAAATACTATTTAGGTTCAGACTCAGTTTCCATAGAGTTATTTTGGAAACTTAGGGCCAGATGTATCAAGAATGCATTTTGCGAGTCGGAAATAGCGATTTTTAAGAAATCGCTATTTCTGATTCGCAAAATGCAATGTATCACATTTGCGAATCGGTAACAGCGATTTCTTAAAAATCGCAAATGCTATTACCAAATCGCAAATTGCGATACCGGCCCCATTCGCACCTATGGGCCTGTAGGCCCATATTTGCAAAATCTTTGCATTTCCAAAATTACGAATTCCTAACTGAAATTCGCAATTTTGGAAATGCAAAACCCCAGGATGATGGGGGCCTAAGACCCCCTCTGCTGCACCCCAAAACATTTTTTTACAACATGTAGGGTGCACACATGCCAAAAGGGCATGTGTGCTTTACATGTAAATTTTAAAAATGCATTTTAAATGCATTTTAAAAATTTGCACATGGTTACCACCAAGCTCAACTTGGTGGTAAATAGCGGTTCCTTAATGCCCAATTCGCATTAAGAAATTGCTTCTTACATGTGCTTTAGAAATCGCAAATAAGGATTCCTTATTTGCGATTTCTTATTTAGAGAGTCGCAATTTGCGACTCTCTAAAGGAATCACTATTTTAGCGATTCCTTAAAATTGCATTCAGAATGCCTTTGATACATTTTGAAATGGCTTTTTGCATTTGCAAAAGGGCATTCGCACCGTTTGCGAATGCAAAAAGCTTTCATACATCTGGCCCTTAGTTGTTACAATGTTAGTTTACCAAACAGTAAAGGGGTTTCTGTTTTCTCCACTAATCTAATTTTCCATAATCACCTAATATTCACACAGGAAAGAAGGGCCTTCATTGAGGCTTCTGGAGTTTCTAATGTTCCAACTTATAGTGCTTCAGAAGTGATCTGTATACAGTATATATTGTTGTTAGTGTGCAGACCCATAATGAAGCTTGACACATTTATTTCATTTTCTAGACTGGAACCTTAACCTAGGGTAATCCTTGCGGACCTTTGTTTTGGTCATTTCAGCAATCATGATTTTGAAAAGATCGAAGTTATAAGTAGTAGTATCGTTTTTATCCTCACATTTAAGTCTAGTAGACATGTTACCCAAAGATTGCAAAGAAGTCAGATGCTGTGTTATCCTCCTCTCACCAGTGCACGTGCAGTCTAATGGCATTCCTTGACTTGGAGAACAATGGGCAAATCGTTTGATGTGAAATACTTTTTAGAAAACTATTTCTTGTTCACTAGTTACATTTACAAGAGCTTGCGTCAGAGTATGGGTATATAATAATAATTACTAATTTGACTAGTTTTGTGTGATTTTTCGCAGTGTTAATAAAGATAATTAGTTCTATTCTAGCCAGTAAGATGACTCAAGCATTACAAAACTCTCCAGTGATATGCTGTGAATCAGCAGAAACTTTAAGCAAAAACAACGCGCGGCACAAATTGAATGTGTTTCTATGTTTAGTCAGTATGAAATTTGTTTTTCAATAATAGGTGGTATTTACCAGATTTAAGCTGCTGCTAATACATTCATTTAAGAAGGGTGAAAGGGTTGTTCTGGGATAAAAATTACAATCCCAGCAGCTACATATTTCGATCCATTTTAATATGATGAAAAAGTCGTAGTATGTGACAAGAGTACGACAGATAAATTAAAACCTAAAACTGATTGCTCTCGCTTTATGCAAAAGACAATAATGTTGGCAGTGGAGAAATGTAGGCATTCCTGGTAAGCAAATTAAGTCCCACCATCAAAGTGCTCCTCTTAGGGAGTACAATACACGTTTCAGACCTGCCTGTCTTTACATTTTGGCAAAAACATAAAATAAGAACCCATAACCAGTGAGAGTCTACAATCTGAGCTTATGATAAGACTCGGCACTCTGTAAAAGGTGAGCTGCCCAGTGCAAAAGGAAGATCGACAGATAATTCTAACCAAAAGGCCTGAGTGAAAATTGACCCGTGAAGATTCGTGAGTGACAGCCTCAAGTTCAGGTCACCTCCAGTACTTAATCTGTAAACAAATAAGTGCCAGAGCCCTTGTCCGGAGATCACTACAGCTTGCCCACCATTTGCCTCTGTCAGCTCTTCTAATGACAATTTAGACTTTTTACACATTACTAATACCTGCCACCCACGCTATTTTTATATCTTTGGGTGGCAGGTATTAGTCATTTTTAATGTGTATAGAATTATTAAACATCTGTTGTTGTGGTCATCACATTAGACAAACAGTGCCACCATGTGGCTAGGTGTCATAAGTCCTGGAGTTCACAATTAAGTACTGGTGCTGAGCACCAGAAGCCACCAGCTCAAATTAAGCACTGGTTACGTCTGAATATAAACAGTTCAGTTTTGGGCCAGAATAACTGGAGACACCCATAAGTTTTTTTATGTTTTTATTTAACAATGACATGCCTTGTGGTGGATGGAAGGGTGCTGCAGCTCTGTGCACATGCTCTCCATGTCCTCTGCTCCACCGAGTACAATCTGCCCTCGGCAGCACTGTGTCCTGTCACCAACAACGCCTAGCAGCCCGCCTCATGCACCAAAAATATATAGGAAGGCCTATCTCCCGTATTGCAGAAAGGTGTCCTTCTATTATGTCTATGGGACTGCACAGAATCAATACATTTTCAGCTGTAGAAGGTAGTCCTTCTGTTTCCTCTACTGAGCAGAGAGACAGTAGTGAAACCAAAGTAGAAGGAGTTTTAGTCCTTAGCCATCTAATTCTCAGGTAGCTGGCTACGTTTGTTACTTTTTTGTGGTAACTAGAAAGAAATGACTTCAAGTTTATGTATGGACTACCTGATATAGAGTTGATTTGTATTGTAAATTAAAAATGCCAGTATAACAGTAAATACAAAAAATCAATCTCCCCTCTTTACTCAAGTTAAAAGAGAAAATACAGTGGAATCCTCTGAAACGATTCATCACAATTGAATGGCCTCAAAAGTATTTTTTACTCCCTTTTTCGACATCAATGGAGCATTAAACAGAATAATCAACAGTTTTTGAATGCGATGTTGTTAGGTGTTTATTCTCAGTTAACAATCTTACACGAAGCAATGCTACAAGAACGACGTCTGCAGGTTTGTGAAGGGGTTCACTGTCTTTGAAATTAGAAATGTTAAGACTTTAATAAATTACGTTCATGGAACCATATGGTGTTACCCAGATGGTTGCAGCATCAAAGAACACATTCCGGTCTAATTTAAATACCTCACGGAAAACTCGCACACTGTGGGGAAACAGTTTCTGTCACTTTCGCACCATGCTTAAGAATTGAATCTAAGCCTTAGGCTGTGTGTTCCTATCTGCTGAAAATTAAGAAACAAACATATTTCAAAATTGAATATAATAAAGAAGTATTAGAAACATGACATGAGAAGTAAGTTACACCTTCCCACTCAGTGATCTTTGAAATTGGAAACATTATTCAAAAGGCATTAAATGAATCCTTTAGGAGATTTAGCAGATAACCTTTAGGAGTTAAGCAGGATAATCAGCCATGAAGAGGCCTCAAAGTGTTATTCCCGGAACACTTTCTGGCTGTTGAAAGACCGAAGGTAAGTGAAAACCAGCGCCTTAAAAGTTAAATTGCTTATAATACATGGAGATCTGTCTTTCCTTTTATTTCTCCAGCTGCAAAGTGAGTGAATTTTGAAACGTATGTCTAGGGATGCTCTTGCATGGCACGACGGTATGAAATGTGATCGTTACAGTAGGGAAAACCTTTTGGACAGCTAAGTAAACAACATTAGCTTAACCTTCCTACTTCAAGATATATCAGCAATATGGCAAGTATGAATGAGACATCTGGCAAAAACACAACAAAGTAGCAAAAACTATGACACATTACTACAAGTAAAATGCTGTGGCCAACTGTACAAAAATGTAAACTCATACCATGCAAAGTCACACCGTGCCTCCCTTTGTCTGATAAATGCTAAATCAGGAGGTTAATCATTATCAGAAAGTTAACGTACAGAGGAACAGTTATTTCTGCAACTGGGTTTACTTTCCTTTTTAGGGAGGGGTATAGATGAGAACCACTGACTTTTGTTTACATTTATGATCTTGGACATTCTACACTGAATTCACTCAAGTGAATTTTTTAACAGATGTATTCATTTAACTTTCCTTTTCTTCACAATATTGTTTGGTGTGCGCAGCCGGTGCTTTGACAACATGTGTTTTAAATCATACACATTAATACATAGTTAAAGCACAGGTAACCACAAGTAACCAATCTCATAATAAATTAAGATCACTATGTCACAATGCACTTGGACGGGGGTGGTTCCGCGGATTGGTAAGTGGGAGTATGGGTTAAGCTCACCTCCTGGCTGCAGGAGTCCGCATTGTCCTTCACACTCACCCTGACGTGCAGGCATTAACCCGTGCTAGGATGTTGTTGAGGCAGGTAAGTTGGTTCCTGCTCGCCATGGGCTTTAGGTTTCAAGGGACCTGCCCAGCCATGGCTTTGCTTCTGTTTCGCAGTGCTATGGTTAGGGTTAGGGTTGTCTGATTGCTCTATGTCAACAGGACACCACTGCCAAAGCCTTGGCTGGGCTTACGTTTGAAACAGGGCACTCTGTGAGTAGAATTCCGCATGTGACTCCAAAGTAACCAATTGAATTAACACTCCTGAAATGATTTCTAAACTACAGGAATGGAATCATGGTATTCTGCTGGCAACTAGTGTCAGGGAGCTTGCTATGGTGCAGGCCAAGCGGTTGCCCATTTGTCACAGGCCACTGGCACAGTATTCTGAATGCTCGCCCCACTATTTCAAGAAGAATAGCTCTGAAGTATAGGTTTGAGGCGTTTTATTTCATTTCATATTGGCACAATGGGATGCTATTTCTCCTGGACACACAGTCCTTGTGGTTTTGTACAAAACCACTACACTCCCGATGGCCCTGCTTCTCTTGGCGCAGTCAGTAGGATGCTCATTATATTTCATATGGTAGAATGTTTCAGAACAAGGGATTTTTTTAAATTACACAAACTGGGCACAAAATGTTTATTTTTGGAACGTAACTCATTTTGGAGCTGGTAATGGACCAAAGTTGTGTCAATTTATAGAAAAATATTTGAAAAGCATTAAATGGTTTCTTGAAGTCAGCATTAGATTTATCTTTTTGTCAGGTTGTGGGAACTTTTGTGTGCAGATGGGAGAGGGACTAGACTGAGAAGCTGTACACAACCACATCATTTCTTTTTCACATTCCCGATGGCAGTAACAGAAAGAGAGGGCAGTAGTGAAAGAGAGGGGATGAGGAAGAGGGACAAATATGGAAGGAGAAAAATAGGGAGAACTGTGGAAGAGAGAGGTGGAATGTACCCTGAGAGACAATCACATTTCAGTATGGTCTAAACTATTGAGGAATGTTTTAGGACTGGTCGCACTAATCATTAAAGACAAATAATAGCAGCTTGGAGAGGAAAGGTTCACTGGACAGTGCTCATACACCATAGTTCCCCAAGTCTGTCATTAATAAAATTATTACATGATGTGAAAAATTATTAGGGCCTTGCTTTTCCTCAATCAAAACTGAGCTAGCACTCAGTAGTTGTTTCTGGTCATTTAGTTGCACATAGAGGTAGTTTTGCGAAGAATGTGCCCTATAAAAGGGAGTACCTTACCTTATTATATATATCACCAACATATTGTAAAAATGCACACCAAAATGCACGACTGGACTCCACTATTTACGCAGACTCTCTACTGGCTAGCATTGTGGTACATTCAGTCTTTAAATAGCACTAGGATTATTGAGTAGCTTTAGTGAGTTCATGGTGATGGCTAGTAACCACTTTGAAAATTGTTCCACCATCACTCGAGATGACCGTCTGATCTGAGGAAAATGATATTTGAAAATCTAAAGAAAAAATAAAGAGCTAAGACTCTCTTGAACTTGGATGTCTGAAACTAGAAATGCACACAGTGGACCACAAATTGGAAGGGACTAGAACATTTGATGGCATGAACCGCTTGATGATATTTTATATATCCTGTTGCTTGGTTTATTTATCTTGTTGCTTGGTCATCCATATCTCTCAAATGTAAGCAAGAGAACTGACATACCCCAGTGACCCTAACCTTCAGTCATCAAAGAGCAGGACCCTGCCCATTGTGGCGGCTTAATGCCTGCCAGTTGCAGCACCATGATTTCAGGGATTTTCTTGCCCAGGAAATAAGTAACTACTACGAACTGCACGAAGACACAGTAGACACCCCTGGGATGCTGTGGGCAGCGGGCAAGGCCACTGTTCGTGAAACTGCATAATCTCATTTAAGAGTGAAGGAAGGGGCTAAATGCCAAAAAGTAGCCAATGTGGGACTTAACATCCTAACCTTAGAATGAATCAGTTATGCTAACATGACCGACTCCAACTGTCACCGCTTGGCAGTAGAGAGGGAATTGCTGTGAAAGCTGGCTCTCACCAATGCTGGCTGGCGTTGATGAACAGGGTTTTCAAATGGGGATATAATTCAGGCAAGCTCCTTTACTGCCTGACAATGAAGAACGCCACCTCCAGGATCGTCCCATTGATTATGCCCACAGATGGCACTGTGGCTACAACCCAAGACATTGCTTTTGCAGCATATTATGAGAGACTATATGAACCATGCGGATGGCCCCAGTGGGAAGCCTTGTCCTCACTGGTGACTGACTTCCCAATGCTGAGAGGTAGTGGCCTAGGCAGGGCTGAACCGGACATCCTTCTTTCAGTGGAGGAAATTACACTGACACTTTGCTACAAGAACTCAGTTAAACCACTTGGCCCAGATGGTTTGCCCAAGGGATACTACCAATATTTCCAGGTACATCTGACTCCTCATCTTCTTCAGAAATACCAAGAGGCAATTGATAAATCACATTCCCCCCTCCCGAACTTGACTTACCCACCATAGTGATTTTGCTGAAAACGAGCTGTCCACCGGATCAATGTGTGTCTCACTGCCCAATAACTCACAGCAACTCAGAAATAAAAATCTACACTAAGATACTGAATAACTGGTTAATTAATATTCTCCCACAGTTGATTGACCCTGATCAATGCAGGTTTATTCCTAACAGCAGCACCAGCCTCTGTCTCCGATGACTGCATGAAGGCTTTTCCCGACTCCCTCTGCTTGGAGACCAGACCAGTGTCCTACTCATGGACTTTGAAAAAGCTTTTGACTCTGTCAGCTGGGCATTCCTTGAGAAAGTGATGGCAAAACTGTGTTTAGGCCCTAAATTTCGAGTATATGTCCACCCGGCCCAGATCCATGTCCACGGCACCCTCTCTGACTCCTTTGTGATAGGCTCAGGCATCTGCTGAGGCTGCCCTTTATTTCCTCTCCTCTTTGTCTTCGCCATAGAACCGCTGGCCACCTGGTTACACTGTGACATGGAGATATAGGGATTTGTCAGGGGTTGCGACAGAAAAATCACATTGAGCTATCTGCAGACAACGTTCTTCTCTTTATCTCCCAGGCTTCCTGTACGATCCCATGATCAGGTATGTCTATCAACTGTTTCAAGTCAGTTCTGGTCCCACTGAAGGTAGATGAGCAGGTAACAACCTTGTTGTCTCCACTCACAACCCCCAGACTCAGCTTCTGCTACCCAGGGATTCAGATAGCTATTGAACCAAATCTAACACGGAACCTCAACCTGAAGCCCCTCATGACCCTGCTTTCAATTAATATGAACAGTTGGGCACGGCTCCCTCTCAATGTCCTAGGTCCTGTAGCCTTGTTCAAAAAGATTGCGCTTCTGTGCCTATTGTACACTCTACAAAATTATTCACTGCTGATACTGCACCACTGGCTTCCTACCCTAATGGCCAAAACACTGCTTTTCTCTGGCCTACAATTCTTGCAGAACATCTGCAACAGCACTCTAGAGCCACTTGTCTTACCTTCATGATTGTGTTAAATCATTGTTCAAGAACAGTTGTTCTGCAAGATATGTATTCCTTTGACTGTCTAAGACATATTGAACTTTCCTGGTTTTGTGGTCTTATTGATTTATAGGTTCTTAATTTTGAGGACAAAACATCAAACAAGAGTTTTAATTTGTTATTGTATGGTCCCTTGAGTATTTTTAGCTTGTACTGCTAAAATATTTCTTCTGACATTGGTGTGGTAAGTTTGTATTCTGTGATGTATGACTATAGGTTGTCAACTTTTGCATAGTGTTATACCACATAGAACCAATATTTTTTATTACTGCCTTTACTAAACTAAGACTTTAGACTAGATTCCACAGCTATATTCTATATTCTACTATATTTTGTCTACGTCTCCCTCCTTTTCTTTTTTCATATTGATATTTTACTCGTACCTATCTCCTTTTCTTGTGTTAGGATGTTGTGCTCTCTAATTTTGTGTGGTCTAAGAGTTTACACCTATTTATGTTTTTTTGCAGTTTAGACTGCCATCTAAACTTCTCCTGTCCTCAGAATTAAACAACATCGACTATAGACAATATTATGATTATTTGGAAACAGTATTATTATTATTATTGAACAGTTATTTATTTTAGTGACTACTCTTAAGTATATATATATATATATATATATATATATATATATATATATATATATATATATATATATATATATATATATATATATTGTGTTTTCAGCCCTGAAGAAGCGGTATTATATTATGACATTATTATAATGAACCTATGTATCATCTGTTAAAAACTCTTAATTCAGTTACTAAATACAAAAACAACTTCTAACTAAGAACCTCAACCCAAAAGAAGCAGTAATCGTTTTTGAAGTACTGAGCCCATGGCATTGTGTGTGAGGTATATGCGGAGGGGTAGAGAATAAATCAGAGAAGAAAGAAGTGTGTTTAATAATGAAAAAATGATTTACTAAGAATTAGAAATTAGTCATGAGAGTACTAAGAAATCTAATAATGAAGTGAATGAAAAACGTTTCAAATGGAGAGTTAGACTTATCTATCAAACAGTCTATGGTGTTATGAGATGAACACAGCATGTCAAAACTGGAGTAAGAAGAGTCACCATGACCATGCATTTAAGGACGGTAAGGTGTACTATGTGAATTTGACACAAGAAGTAGTAAAAAAGGTAATTTTGAAAGTAGGGGTGTTTAGGTAGTCTGAGGTTGATCTAATTATGCCTCAATGTCAAATAAATTTGGGCGGAGAACATGGGACCCTGGGCAGTGGGAACAAAATGAAGTTGATGAATATTAACTGTGGAGGCTATGGGAAAAAGAATGATGTAATTGGGATGACGCAAATCAACTTTAAGTACAAGAATGCAGTGGGGAATGTTTATGTTGCAAAAAAGGGGCAACTTATTGGGATGGAACACCTGCATGGACGCAGAATAACATTGGACTTGAATGCTAGAGAGCAAGTTATGTTGAATCTGCTGTCTATAGTGGATACTTGTATGCTAAAGGAGTTTCTTGAAGAGTCTGAAGAGAGGCTAGGTCTGTTAAATGGGATCCAACATTGAATAACTCTAAAAACAAGTTGCAATACCTGCGGGGTACATGGTAAAACCTGTGCCCAAACATTTAAGAGAGAGAGTAATTAAAGAGGGTGTCATAAAGGAGACTGGATCCTCACAATGGTTGGCCCCTGTGGTTTTAGCAGTCAGAGAGGGAGGAAATGGTTTGAGGATGTGTGTGGATTTAAGAGATCTAAAGAAGAATATTTGAGTGACTCACCATCCACTGCCAAATAACTAAAGAGCTTTCTCTATTGGAAGGTGCTCATCTTTAGTGTTATGGATCTCTAGTCGGTAGACCACCAGGTCAAGCTCCAAAAGAGTCACAGACATTTAGCACCGCTTGTGAGCATTTAAGTTTATGGAAATAACACCGGCTTGGCCTTAGCTGCTGCAGTTTTTCAGAAAGTGATAAGGAATATGTTAAAATTATTTGATAAAGCGTTATTTTTCCAGGATGATATACTGGTTAAAGCAAAGGATGTGGAAGAGCATACTAGAGTATATTTTCTTGAACACGTTTCCTTTATGGTATCTCTGAGTGAGTTAATAAGGTAACCCTATTTACAAGAAATTAGCTGGAACAATCTTTTTGATAGATATTGCTCCGATTGATTTTGTTTAAATAGTTTTAACTTATTCTTTGTCCCTTTTCTCTAGCTCCACTTCAAGTTTGTTTGACACACATTATTCACCACTTTCCTAAATTAACAAAGCACACATTTTTCATTTGTCTTACTGCAAATATGTTTAAGGCTTATTCCCCCAGGTCTGGGACAGAACAAAGACTGCTTCCCCCAATAATTCAAGAAACAGTACATCACTCTTGAGAGATATGCTAATGTTAGGATGATTAAACCATGGACTCCGCACCTCCATAGTTTCACAGAATCCTTCAAAATTAAGGAATGATAGAACACACTTGCCTTGGTAGGTAATAAAAATGCATATATATCTATATCTCAGTCCTCTAAGTATGTCAGCCCACAGAGGAAAAATCAACATGGCTCTTGTAGGCCAACTCTGAAAAACTGGGCCATCTATTATAATTGCTTTATTCTGGGGAAGGATGTTGTAGAAAAGTATATGTGGAAAGTTCTCCATACTGAGTGAACTCAAGTTTGCCAGGGGTTGTATGTCAGAATAATTTATAGAAGTTGTGTCTGAATATAAATATTATTGATATAAATATATTCCCATTGGGTGTAGATTTTCTGATATTAACTGCAATGCATTTATATTTTTGAAAATTATATTTAGGACATGATATTTCTGTCTGACAGCCCTCAACATGCAATTATACTTCTACTATGCCCAGGCCCAGTTCGACCATTTCTGTGTACATCCCTTCCTGTTCCAGTGGCACACCGCCATAGAAGCTCACCTTGTAAGCCCTTGCCCACTGAACTATACCTGCCAGTTTGGCGCCCCCGCACTGAGGTAGACAGAGTGGCATGTACGTTATGGCCATAGGATGGCCTTCGACAGTGCGTGCAAGACCTCTGGTATGCGCCCAACATAGTTTTGGCCAAAAACCCTATACTCCCCATGATGAGTGATGAGGGTACCTGTTGCCAATCCTGCCAACTGGGTCTAAGCATGTTCGGAGACCTCTAGCCCGAACAGCAGTTTCTCCACTCACAATGTATAATCGATAACCTTCGCACACGTCTTTGAACATCCTACTATACTGACAACTTTGTGCGGCCCTTCATGCTCTACACTGCACTTTTCTGAAAACTCCCCTGACACTGCATGCACTTGAGAACACCCTCATGAACCCACTCCCATGAAAACTCATCACCTGGCTCTATGCTGAAATGCAAGAGAGGGCTCCAGTGGTTATACCAGCAGCACAGAAGACTTGGATGGCTGACACCCCCCACACCGGTGTCTGAGGAACAATGTTACTTTTGCTGCCCGCAGGCTGGTGCCTTTTCACCAAACTACAGACTTAGATTATTCCACTTCAGCTTCCTTCAAAGGA
This sequence comes from Pleurodeles waltl, assembly GCF_031143425.1. Classification (NCBI taxonomy): domain Eukaryota; kingdom Metazoa; phylum Chordata; class Amphibia; order Caudata; family Salamandridae; genus Pleurodeles; species Pleurodeles waltl. The sequence continues at coordinate 887,896,334 of NC_090442.1, forward strand.
CATACAGCACACCTATCTAGCTAGAGAGGATGGGCCTTTTGGAGGACGTGAGGTGTCTGCGATGTGCTGAACCATCTGACACTTTTCTGCACCTCACTTGGCACTGGCCCGTGATAGTGTTAAAGGCTTCAGTCCAGAATGCAGCTATTACATCAATTGCAGGTCAGTGTCTGTAGATAACACCACTGACTGCCCTGCTGGGATCCGTGAAAAGGTTCCTCTGGAGTCCAGGCGACTGACTGCACTGCTGCTACCCTTAGCCAAACATAGGGTGACCATGCACTTGGGCAGATGGTCAGCCACCAAAACTGCTGGCGGTAAGATGCGACAATTTGCCAGGAGCAACTAATGGCCTACTGGGAACACATGCTGCCACATTTTCAACCTAAAGACATCTGGGGCCCACTGATCACCTTCCTCACTCTGCGGAATGAAGTGGTGCATTACCTACATGGACCAGAGACCCCCGGCATCTGTCCTCAGCCCCAATCCATGCATTGCAGACAACAAATGGGTGAGTCTGACCATTTTGGGACAGTCTGATCTAGCAAGCCTCCATGTGTAGGGTTGCAGGGGGAATGTGATGGGTTTAATGCTGTATTGAGCATGGTAAATTGTAGGGTAAATCGTGCGTTTTGATTTCATGATCCTCGACTTGTAATGTCAGGTATGCATAAATGTGTGTTACGGGTGTGCTTTCCTCCCTTGTTTTCCCCTTTTTGCATTCCCCTTCAGTCTCTGTATTTTGATAAAGTCAAATAAATAAATAAAATGATAAAAATATATTTCTGCCTGAAAATATTTAGGAAACTGAATATTCCAAGCCTTATTCATTACATTGGCTTGCCAATATGTTTAATTTCTGGTACCACTGGGAATTTCAGCTGGCTAAACAGATCTCATTTGTGGGTTTATATGTGGCAGTATCAATATAGAGAATGCAGAGAAGCACTGCACGCTCTGTATTCACTGTGATGTATGTGAATAAACAATCAGTTTTCTGACACCCGAAAGCTGTAAGAGGTAATGCTTCAATGTGCTCAATGTCAAAATTGACGCTGGCATACTAGAGATGCCAACAGAGGGATACGCTGTTATTTGGCTTTGATAAAATGCCTAGGTTGTACAATAGCCTTGGAATCAGCTGGAGAAGAGTGCCTGGCATTGTCTGCCCCCAGTTAGGAAGTCATTCACAGATGCAGTGCACCTATCACTATGACCTTGCTGAAGGTGCTGTGGGGGACATTACTTTGGAAAGAGTTCAGAACTAGAAACAAAGTTGAAGCACGTTTTATGGCATTGATTGTATCTCACTATATTCAAGTCCACAATATCGACGTACAAAATTATTGAATCCATGATATTGCTGACTACTATGAGATCAGGGTAATTTAAATAAGTAAGCATTGATTTGCTATTCTTAGCTCTACTTAACTTGAAAGTATAGTGGTAGTCATCATAGTGGATGCAATATTTTTGTCATGTGATGAATCGCATGTGATCTAGTGATCCCTACCACTGGTCACACACTCTAGCAATGGTTGTGGATCAACTAGGATGGAGATGTGGCAGAACGGCCAGAGTTTCCAACTTTGGAACTGGGGAACCGGGCTTGAGTACCAGCATTGGCTCAACATCCGGTGATTCTGTGCAGAACATGTAATCTCCTTGCACTTTAAAAATATTAATAAAGTAATGAACATGACCATATGTAATGTAATCTGGTGCTCATGTAATGCACTCTAATAATCGGGCCAAGACTGTGCTAAAACTGCAAGGCCACCTTATAGCTATTGTTTCAAAGCATGTCAGCATTGCAAGTTTCAGAATTATCTGTGCAATAATGTATTTGCAAACACTGGAATGAAGTAAGGCAATGAACCATTCTCAGTGATGCATGCCTTCTTCCCACATAGTCTTAAAAGAGACAGCAGTATCGTACATGTATAATTATCTCTGGCAGTTGGTAGGCCAACAGTATCAGCCACGTTTCTCTCTCTGTATATCATCTGTGTCAAGACAGCTTGACATATCTGGCAACTGTTATCCAGGTAATTTGAATTTATATCGTTATCAGTCCCTGCTGAGGGTGACCTAAAATAGGAGATTCGGTGCCAGGAGTGCCACTGTTGAAATAAGTGACAATAAAAATGGGCTACGGCAAGTATGGCCCAACGTCAAATGTAGCAAAAGCTTGACATACTTTTGTGGAATTTACTGCAAGAAGTAAATAGCAGAAAAATAATTAATTCAGAACCAGAAAAAGTCCAGAAAAGGAGTTCAAAAGTTTTGACCAGTGAATGGAAACATTTTCTTGCAGTGAAAACAGAAGAAATACCTCAGTGGTACTAGATGGTGGAAGGATATGAATATCAAGTTGTGCCTAGTTCACCATGCATGGCCCCATTCAAAGTTTATTCAAAAGAGTGGTTGAAACAAGGTGAGAATGAGTGAGACTGAGTGAGAATGAGTGAGTCAGAGTGAGACTGAGTGAAACTGAGTGAAATTGAGTGCAACCAAGTGAGTCAGAGTGAGATTGAGTCAATCAAAATCACTTAGAATGAGTGGGATTGAGTGGGTCCTCTTGAGAATGGGTGATACTGCACAAATCAGTGAAACTGAGTGAGAATGAGTAAAAGTGACTGATGACTAAGTCCAAATGAGAATAAGTGAGAGATCAAGACTGACTGCAGCAAGTGTGAGCGAAACCCTTGAACCCTCCAAGTAAGTGAGCGAGTCTCATTCACCGGAATTGAAGCCAAAGATTACGCTCCACCACTTTTAATGGTCACCAGCCACCAATGGAGTGGGACTGAGTGAGAATGAGTGGAACTGATGGAGTATGAGTAAGTCGCAGTCCAATTGGGTGAATCGGAGTGAGAGGGGCTGAGTAAATCAGGGAGAATGAGCGAGTCATGGGGTGACTCAGGGAAACTAGGTGAGAATGAGTGAGAGTGAGTGAGAATGAATGAGTCAGAGTGAGACTGAGTGAAACTAAGTGAGTCAGAGTCAAAATCACTTAAAATGAGTGGTATTGAGTGAATCTGAGTGAGAATGGGTGAGACTGCAAGAATCAATGAAACTGAGTGAAAGTAAATAAAAGTGATTGATGACTAAGTCCAAAGTGAGAATAAGTGAGAGATTAAGTCCGACTGCAGCAAGTGTAAGCAAACCCCTCGCGCCCTCCAAGTCAGTGAGCCATTCTCATTCACTGGAATTGAAGCCAAGGATTATGTCCCACCAATTTTAAATATTCACAGGCCACCAATGGAGTGGGACTGAGTGAGAATGGGTGGAACTGATTGAGTATGAGTAAGTCACAGTGAAATTGGGTGAATCGGAGTGAGAGGGACTGAGTAGATCAAGGAGAATGACTGAGTCATCGGGTAGCTCAGGGAAACTAGGTGAGAATGAGTGAGATTGAGTGAGAATGAGCAAGTCAGAGTGAGACTGAGTTAGACTAAGTGTGTCAGAGTGAGATTGAGTCAATCAGAATCACTTAGAATGAGTGGGATTGAGTAGGTCCTCTTGAGAATGGGTGAGACTGCACAAATCAGTGAAACTGAGTGAGAGTAAGTCAAAGTGACTGATGACTAAGTCCAAATGAGAATAAGGGAGAGATCAAGACTGACTGCAGCAAGTGTGAGCGAAACCCTTGAACCCTCCAAGTAAATGAGCGAGTCTCATTCACCGGAATTGAAGCCAAAGATAAAGCTCCACCACTTTCAATGGTCACCAGCCACCAATGGAGTGGGACTGAGTGAGAATGAGTGGAACTGATGGAGTATGAGTAAGTCGCAGTCCAATTGGGTGAATCGGAGTGAGAGGGGCTGAGTAAATCAGGGAGAATGAGCGAGTCATGGGGTGACTCAGGGAAACTAGGTGAGAATGAGTGAGAGTGAGTGAGAATGAGTGAGTCAGAGTGAGAATGAGTGAAACTAAGTGAGTCAGAGTGAGACTGAGTCAATCAAAATCACTTAGAATGAGTGAGATTGAGTGGGTCTGAATGAGTATGGGTGAGACTTCACAAATCAATGAAACTGAGTGAGAGTAAGTAAGAGTGACTGATGACTAAGTCCAAGTGAGAATAAGTGAGAGATCAAGACTGACTGCAGCAAGTGTGAGCGAAACCCTTGAACCCTCCAAGTAAGTGAGCCAGAATCATTTCCCGGAATTCAAGCCAAAGATTACACTCCACCACTTGTAATGGTCACCAGTCACCAATGGAGTGGGACTGAATGAGAATGAGTGGAACTGATAGAGTATGAGTAGGTCGCAGTGAAATTGGGTGAATCAGAGTGAGAGGGTGTGAGAAAGTAGCCTCTTTCTAGCCTTGTTACCCCCACTTTTGGCCTGTTTGTGAGTGTATGTCAGGGTGTTTTCACTGTCTCACTGGGATCCTGCTAGCCAGGGCCCAGTGCTCATAGTGAAAACCCTATGTTTTCAGTATGTTTGTTATGTGTCACTGGGACCCTGCTAGTCAGGACCCCAGTGCTCATAAGTTTGTGACCTATAGGTATGGGTTCCCTGTGTGATGCCTAACTGTCTCACTGAGGCTCTGCTAACCAGAACCTCAGTGGTTATGCTCTCTCTGTACAAATTGTCACTAACAGGCTAGTGACCAATTTCACCAATTTACATTGGCATACTGGAACACCCTTATAATTCCCTAGTATATGGTACTGAGGTACCCAGGGTATTGGGGTTCCAGGAGATCCCTATGGGCTGCAGCATTTCTTTTGCCACCCATAGGGAGCTCTGACAATTCTTACACAGGCCTGCCACTGCAGCCTGAGTGAAATAACGTCCACGTTATTTCACAGCCATTTTACACTGCACTTAAGTAACTTATAAGTCACTTATATGTCTTGCCTTACATGGTAAAGGTTGGGTGCTAAGTTACTTAGTGTGTGGGCACCCTGGCCCTAGCCAAGGTGCCCCCACATTGTTCAGGGCCAATTCCCCGGACTTTGTGAGTGCGGGGACACCATTACACGCGTGCACTACATATAGGTCACTACCTATGTGTAGCTTAAAAATGGTAAATCCGAATGTGGCCATGTAACATGTCTATGATCATGGAATTGCCCCCTCTATGCCATCCTGGCATTGTTGGCACAATCCCATGATCCCACAGGTCTCTAGCACAGACCCGGGTACTGCCAAACTGCCTTTCCCGGGGTTTCACTGCAGCTGCTGCTGCTGCCAACCCCTCAGACAGGTTTCTGCCCTCCTGGGGTCCAGCCAGGCTTGGCCCTGGAAGGCAGAACAAAGGACTTCCTCAGAGAGAGGGTGTTACACCCTCTCCCTTTGGAAAATGGTGTGAAGGCAGGGGAGGAGTAGCCTCCCCCAGCCTCTGGAAATGCTTTCATGGGCACACATGGTGCCCATTTCTGCATAAGCCAGTCTACACCGGTTCAGGGACCCCTCAGCCCTGCTCTGGCGCAAAACTGGACAAAGGAAAGGGGAATGACCACTAGAGCTCCTCCAGTGTGCTCCAGACCTCTGCCATCTTGGAAACAGTGGTGCTGCTGGCACACTGGACTGCTCTGAGTGGCCAGGGCCAGCAGGTAATGTCAGAGACTCCTTCTGATAGGCTCCTTCAGGTGTTGCTAGCCTATCTTCTCTCCTAAGTAGCCAAACCCTCTTTTCTGGCTATTTAGGGTCTCTGCTTTGGGGAATTCCTTAGATAACGAATGCAAGAGCTCATCCGAGTTCCTCTGCATCTCTCTCTTCACCTTCTGCCAAGGAATCGACTGCTGACCGCGCTGGAAGCCTGCAAAACTGCAACAAAGTAGCAATGACGACTACTGCAACTCTGTAACGCTGATCCAGCCGCCTTCTCGACTGCTTTCCTGGTGGTGCATGCTGTGGGGGTAGTCTGCCTCCTCTCTGCACTAGAAGCTCCGAAGAAATCTCCTGTGGGTCGACGGAATTGTCCCCCTGCAACCGCAGGCACCAAAGAACTGCATCACCGGTACCCTGGGTCTCCTCTCAGCATGACGAGCGAGGTCCCTTGAATCCAGCAACTGTGTCCAAGTGACTCCCACAGTCCAGTGACTCTTCAGTCCAAGTTTGGTGGAGGTAAGTCCTTGCCTCCCCACGCCAGACTGCATTGCTGGGAACCGCGACTTTTGCAGCTACTCCGGCCTCCGTGCACTTCCGGTGAAAATCCTTTGTGCACAGTCCAGCCTGGGTCCACGGCACTCTAACCTGCATTGCACGACCTCCTAAGTTGTCCTCCGGCGACGTGGGACTCCTTTGTGCGACTTCGGGTGAGCACCGTTTCACTCCACTTCGTAGTGCCTGTTCCGGCACTTCTGCGGTTGCTGCCTGCTTCTGAGAGGGCTCCTTGTCTTGCTCGATGCCCCCTCTGCCCCAGACGCAATTGGCGACATCCTGGTCCCTCCTGGGCCACAGCAGCATCCAAAAACCCTAACCGCACGATTTGCAGCTAGCAAGGCTTGTTGGCAGTTTTTTTCAGGAAAACACTTCTGCACGACTCTCCACGGCGCGAGGGATCCGTCCTCCAAAGGGGAAGTTCCTAGCCCTTGTCGTTCCTGCAGAATCTTCAGCTTCTACTGTCCAGTAGCAGCTTCTTTACACCCACAGCTGGCATTTCCTGGGCATCTGCCCATCTCCGACTTGCTTGTGACTTTTGGACTTGGTCCCCTTGTTCCACAGGTACCCTCATTTGGAAATCCATCGTTGTTGCATTGCTGATTTGTGTCTTTCCTGCAGAATTCCCCTATCACGACTTCTATGTCCTTTGGGGAACTTTAGTGCACTTTGCACTCACTTTTCAGGGTCTTGGGGTGGGCTATTTTTCTAACCCTAACTGTTGTCTTACAGTCCCAGCTACCCTCTACAAGGTCACATAGGTTTGGGGTTCATTCGTGGTTCGCATTCCACTTTTGGAGTATATGGTTTGTGTTGCCCCTATCCCTATGTGTCCCCATTGCATCCTATTGTAACTATACATTGTTTGCACTGTTTTCTAATACTATTACTGCATATTTTGGTATTGTGTACATATATCTTGTGTATATTTGCTATCCTCATACTGAGGGTACTCACTGATATACTTTTGGCATATTGTCATAAAAATAAAGTACCTTTATTTTTAGTATATCTGTGTATTGTGTTTTCTTATGATATTGTGCATATGACACTAGTGGTACTGTAGGAGCTTCACTCGTCTCCTAGTTCAGCCTAAGCTGCTCTGCTAAGCTACCATTATCTATCAGCCTAAGCTGCTAGACACCCTATACACTAATAAGGGATAACTGGGCCTGGTGCAAGGTGTAAGTACCCCTCGGTACTCACTACAAGCCAGTCCAGCCTCCTACAGAGGGGCTGAGTAAATCAGGGAGAATGAGCGAGTAATGGGGTGACTCAGGGAAACTAGGCGAGGGTGAGTGAGAATGAGTGAGTCAGAGTGTGACTGAGTGAAACTAAGTGAAACTAAGTGTGTCAGAGTGTGATTGAGCCAATCAGAATCACTTAGAATGAGTGGGATTGAGTAGTTCCGAGGGAAAATGGGTGAGACTGCACAAATCAATGAAACTAAGTGAGAGTAAGTAAAAGTGACTGATGACTTAGTCCAAGTGAGAATAAGTGAGAGATCAAGACTGACTGGAGCAAGTGTGAGCGAAACCCTTGAACCCTCCAAGTAAATGAGCCAGTCTCATTCACTTGAATTCAAGCCAAAGATTACTCCCCACCACTTTTAATGGTCACCACCCACAGTTATCTCTTGTACATTTTAAGACAGCTCTCTGTTCACCTCAAGCAAATGGTTTGGTTGAGAGCATGAACAAATTGGTAAAGAATTGTGCTCAATGTGCGCTCATCACAAAAAGTTATTTGAAATGGTACTGAGAGAAACCTGGCGGGCACATTGGAACACTCCCAACAGTGTAACATTATTGTGACCTTTTGCTTCAATAAGGGGTAGTAAGTAGGAAATCTCATAGAAAGAATTAATCCAGCCTGGTTGAATTTAAGTACGAAAAACATTGTGCAACTGTCAGATGGAGATCTTGCTTTGTGGAGATCCCTGCATCAAGAAACACTGAAAGCTCACTTTGATGTCAATAAGGATTTAAAAGAAGGAACATTGAATGTAGGGGACAGAGTGTTGGTGAAGAGGCCTTGATTGTGTAAGAAAGGACATTGAAAATACATAGGTCCCTTCATTATAATCATTTGTTTTAAATGTTGCAATATTAGACTCAGGTGATGTTTGGAGTAAGTCACAGTTGGCAAAAGCAAATAATAAATCAGGCCTATTGAAAACTGAGGATCATAATGGAATTGATCCAGATTGTGGCAAGGAGCATTCACCCAAAACACAAAAAGTTAAACCCGGTTGGCTCAAGGATTATGTGGCATAATAGGTTTGTCACTATAACGTGAATTGCTTTATTTGTGCCAAGTTATGCAATTCTTAGGTATCTATCTGGTATTATTTGGAACTATTTACTTATTATTATTCATGTTAATTATCTTTGTTTTCTCGGTTATAGGAATAATGTATGCAAAATAACTCTTAGCATACTTATTAACTTACTATTTTTTTTATAAAGTGTTTTTTTTTAATAAGTAAAGGGGGAAGATGTGTTATGGTCTAGTTGTTATAGATAGAATGTTGCCTAGGTCATCAATGACCAAGTAGCATTCTGTACTGCTAGTAATTCGAATGAAGAAGGTTATACCCTGATGGACTGCCTCCTGGACGGGTTGTTGGTCTGTTACTTCATTTCCAAATAATCATCTTAGTAACATTATTGTGAACATCATCTTTACATTGTTTCTTAACAAAACCCACTGGAAACGCATACAGTATTAACCACATTATGCGGCTTCCGGTGCTTTAAACCCTAAAATCCACGTTATTCCCCACAAACTCATAATAGGTGTTTTTTATTGGACCCAATAAATAACATACCACATGGCATCATTATGTATTAGGTGTGTTAAATATCACCTAAGCTCGTAATCAGGCCGATAGAGGAAATCCTACTACTAGCTGATCAGCGACCAGATGATTCAATACACAACTACAACTCTGAAGCAAATACTGCAAGATGTGATCCCTTCCTCTCTGAATTGCCTCTACATTTATAAGTTATTGATCAGGTTAATGAGCCGCCACCACGGTGTTACATGCCTGATAAATGTTTTTTTGTTTGTTTAATAAATAGTTAGGCACGGGTGCTTTCAGTCCGATATTGTGAGCTGTCTGTTAGATTTCACCAAGAATCTTTACATGCACACAAACAAAAAAAGCACACACACACTCTCCCACCCTCTGTTTTGAAAGTCTTCAAAAATGTTGGCTATTCTACAAAGTATTGTGTTTTCTCTCACTTATTACCCCTACCAATCCGCATTCCTCTCTCTTTCCACCACCCTATAAGCCCCTCCTATGCGGCCTGCTTATGCGCCCTGCTTGTCTCTATTGTGTTGTAAAATTGCCAGCATAATTGTTGTAGAATTTGAAGCTTACATGCCCAAATCTTACTGACCAAGTGCCACCCCTGTTGGACATGTTTCTAAAAGGACTGCTTCAATTTTGTTTGAATAAATAGGTGGTTAAACGTATTGAATCAATTAAAGACAGAGGAGTCCCTCTAGTTAACTTCACAAAATTCAGAGAACAGCGACTGTTGCCTGGGCTTTTAAGACTGTATTTTTGTTCTTCTCAGACATGCCTTGGTTTCTTTTCATTTACACAAGGAGTTAATTACATCAAATGCATCCAAACCTCAAAGGACAATAATTGATTTACGAGTTTTTTATGTAATTTGTATGCATGCTTTGTCTGCTTCACCATTTTGGTTTACATGGTTAACTTTATCAGTGCACATTTCATCATTTTGTGGACCAGCAGTAAGCAGGCAGTTTATATAGTGATTTTTGAGCTGCAAACTAATAAACCAAGTATGAAAATTTTCCACGGACAGCTCTGATCTGCCACACTTATTGATAGCATACGCTCAAAGTTTTAAATTACACTGGATGTAAAATTCATAAAGGTGACTCACTGGTAATGATAGATTTTCCTAGGATTTAGTATCTGATCATTTTAAAGAACAGTCCATTATTGCAAATGAGTAGTGCACTGAAGGCTCTTTCTATGCCTCTGGCATGTGAAGGGCAAGCAGAGCGATACAGTACCGAGCCAGAACAGAGGAACGACTTGCCTCTTAAATGTTTAATAGACAAACCAGCAATATGTTCACTATGAAAAATATATAGCCCATCTGCTGTAAATCTTCACACAGTGCTGAGCTGTTATCACTCAAGAAGAAAAAGGTAACCATTAGAATGCAATAGAAGTTTGATCACAGAAATGAAACTGATGAACTTCTTAAAGACATTATGAAAGTATTTCAGTTTCTGTGAAAATTGTTTTGTCCCTGCAGGAAATTGGGTTACTGTTCGAGGGAGGTGAAATCCTACGGGAGCAGTAAACAAAATTCTTGTCAGGGTGAAACACAAACATACCCTAAATTAATCTCAACCCATTGGTAACTTGGCACAAAAGCACGTCTCAGGCTTATTTTAGAGGCAATGTGTAAAGTATTTATGCAGCACCTAAACAGTAATTAAGTGGAAATACAACAAAAGAAAAATCCCACACCAATTTAGAAAAATTTAGTAAAATTTAAAACAACAGAAATCCAAACAGTAAAACTGGAGATATGCAATTTTAAAGGTTTAGGTAAAAATAGCACCAACTGTGATTATTTGGTCACGCCTGACCAGGACAAAGTCACAAGTTCAGTCTGACCATGACGGAGCGCTGACTAGATACATGGATCAAGTTAGGCCCAATGAACAAAGTACATTATGTTTGTGGTGTGTGGTCTGTTGTCTGTGTGTTGTTTCTTTGAAAGGCAGGGCATCGTTTGGCGTTGGCTCCAATGAAGCTATGCAGTATAGCTTTGCAGCGCTTTTTGTTGCTCTGTGTCAGTTCTGATGAGGCTGGTAGCTGAGCAGCGAAGCTTTCTGGGGCTTCGCACTGCTTTACATTGCGCTGTTTCAGTTCCGAAAGGGACTGCAGCTGGGCTGGCAAGGCATCTTTATCCCCAATTCCAAGGGTCCATGACTGCGGTGGCACCACTTGGGGGGTAGAATTCACAGCAGGCAGAGTCCAGATGCAGGGTTCAAGATGGTGGGAGCCTTTTTTGCAGGCTCCTACCAGAAGGTCAGTCAACTTGCCCTTGAATCCACTTTGGTGGTCCAGTCCTTCTCACTCAGGTAGCAGGGCAGCAGAGTTGCAGGGCAGCAGGACAGTCCTTCTTGCAGCAAAGCAATCCAGATGTTTACTGAAGAGTTGGGTCTGAGGGCCCAATATTTATAAATGGTGCCAGCTTTTTAGTGGGAGAAGCTTCCAGAGGTTTCCACCCCCAGAGGTGTTAAAATGTATCTCCGCCCTGCGCCAGCCTCAGCTTGTGTGGGGCCACAAATGACTACTGTGAGGCAGAGTCTTTCTTATGTGCAAAATAATTTCTTTTTAATTGAAAGTTGTGATCATTAAACACTATGAAATAAATTGAATGTGAGAAGCTAGTGCCAAACAATGGCGTTAACTTAGCATAAAACAGTCAAGATCATATTCCCACTATCTAGTTATCTGGCAGGTGGATGTAAACAGGCAGGTTTTAGTGGGCCTGCAGTTTTATGCCACTACATGGTGACAAAATGTATTTACTGTTTACATGTTGGTGGTATGTTACTCTATTATTCTTGACAGGAGGAAACCTTTGTGATTAATAAGTGGTTTCAATTTTATCTTATAGAAAGCACTTTTGAAAGATTACTCGACAGCTCAGCTCTTCCATCCTTGGCTACCCTCAAATAGTTCATTGTTTTGCAGTCCCTCGCACTGCAATGGTGCTTCCCTATCCCTGGTGAGGCTCATTGTTCTTTCAGTTGGTCGAGCAATAGTCATTCTATTTAATGGGAGGACTGGAAGATTGTTGGGTATTGTGGTATCCTGTGATTGGTTTGTTAGAGTGATGTGTGTGTGGTTCAAAGATGTGCTCTGACTATGTCTGTGCATGCACATCACACATTTTATTCCATGACTTGAGAAGTAAGTGTGTGTGAGAAATAGGATCGCATTGTGCATTATGCTGACCTCGGTCTTTACAGCCTTAATGTCACCTGAATTACGTTTTAGGGAAAACTCAAGTCTTTAAAGTTTTCTAAATTCTAGTTAATTACATATCTTCCTAATTTACTTTAATAGGGCGTGCTGTAGATTGTGCGTCTGCACAGCATGGAAGCTTTCACCTATGCAGCTTCCTCTAATTGGGAAATCCATCAGGAGTGGTGCCTTTCTCAATGTAATGTTCTACAGATACAGTCTGTGTCTGAACTGTAACAAGAGTAGACTAATGTTATGAATTACACTAGTGGGCAATCCTTCAAGTAATAGGTGCCATTAGGGCAGGAGTCATATAACATACGTTGAGAACTTGTCTACAAGCACCATTCCGAAATTATTGAAGTTTGTTGATTAGAGGTTGTCTTAACTCAATGCAGAGTTTGTTGGCATAGAAAATGAGTAACAGCAGTAAAGTTGTTGATGGCTCAAATCTTTCTGGGGAAACCTGCTATGGACAGCTACATTGTAGGGTTCTCAGAGAGTTGGTCAGTTTGTTAACCAGGCTTTGGAGTAAGAACTTAGCCCATAATCACATTAGAATTCTTTAATTCCATCAAGGTGGTTGGAAGAGGCCTGCTCTACTTAGGATATAATCCACAGGTGAGGATATCTGTGTTTTTAGGAGCTGGGTTTTAACCGATTTGGTGCTTCAAATTGTCTACTGCCTAATGTGTCCAGGTTCCAGATTTTAAAATTCTAGAATAATCAGAGCATATTCAGCATAGTTGCATCATGTAAGGTTGAAAGAACTGAGAAGCCTGCCAACTAAGGATGGGTACACATTTAACGGAAGTGTGATTGTTTAGTCACAGACAACACCACCAAATTGTGAGAATTTTGTGCGTCAGAATGGAGGCAGAGTGAAGCTATTCTATCTGTGAGTAGCATTTGATCTAGTTTGGGGCTATGGCTGAATTCCTGCCCCATATAGTCTCTGGGATAGTTGTTGATGGTCCAGCATGTTGAGGTCGAATAGGAGGACTCAGTTGGAGTCAATGGCATAGTGGTTATGACAGGTTGGAGGTAATGATGGTTTAGGGCCTCATTACGTGTCTGACAGTCTGAAACCCGGACTGCGAGACCTGTGAAAATGAGACCGCTGCAGAGTTGTTGGTCTCCCCACCAGACCTATTACACGGTTTCCACAGGGCTGACAGGCGGAAACCTCTGAAATCAAACGTTTCTGCCGGTGAGCCCAGTGGAAGCATGCAGCAGCATTAGTCTTGGCTCCTCATTGAGCCGAGGCCAATGTCATCACACATAGGGTGCCCCCAGCACCCCCTGAATGCACAATGTCTGTCTAAGTAGGGTGCCTGCAATAAAAAGGCTGGAGGAAACATGACTCGTGATCAGAGTGGCAGCACTAAACTCAGTGCTGACAATGCTAAGCACAACACTGACGGTAGTACCCAGGGTGGTCTAACCGCCAGGGTCATAATGTGGGGTATGGACCGCCTGGAATACGGATAAATGAGGCCCTATGTAACTCTTCTCAGTTTGATCGATGTGATCAAGGCCTTGATTCTTGACAATCAGCTTGGCAAAAGATACTGTGAATTCATTAGAGAACTTTTCGTTGACACTTCAGGACTAGAAGCAATATTTTAAGACGAGACATTTCCCATCATTGAGAACAAAATCAAATGGAGCTATTGAACAGGGCAACAAGCAGGGCCATTAAGTGATTAAATCTGACTGGTGACATGTAAAGCTTCAGCTATGGTATGATAATTTTCCAGTAGCTTATACATTTTAAATCAATGGCTTAAAGTGTACACAGTGGGTGTTGGAACTGTTTAGTCTTTCTACAGCTCATTGAATTAGCAGCATATAATCAATTATTTTTTAATAACATAGTGATCTTCAGAATTTGTCACGGCTTCGGTCTATCTCTGTAACTTTTGCTTTTTTGTAATACTAAATTGGTGCTTTTCTACTTTCAACATTTCCAAGAATATTTTAACCTGTTCAGAGTACAGAACGCTAGCGTGACAAAGAGAAAAACGCAAGCAATGGTTATTTAATTATTGCAGGCATATGCCACAAAATAAAGGGAAAAAAACAAACATGCCACTACCTAAACGTAGCAGCCATCTGCTCGCAACAGTATTTTAAACAGAAAAAAATAATCAGCACATATAATTTTAAATTTAAAAAACTAATCAGTACATATAACTGATCAGTCTGCGTGCTTTCTAACGGACAAGTGTATTTACAACAGGTTAGGAATCCTTTTTATTTTTAATGCACATCACAACATTATATGATTATTGGCGTATAGAAAAGTTTCTGTTTGTTTTGAATTACTACAATCTAAAGACATGGAATGGACACAAAAGAATGACTAAACAATTAAAAAGGATAAAAAATGAAAAGAACGAAGCAGTTCCATAGTAATGTATCAACTCTCCAGTCCTGGCACTTCGGTGCACACCTTTTTGTGTGAATGTATATATGTGGTTAGGAAAAAATGCTGTTACTAACAGTGAAAGTGGTTTGCCCTGTTTCCCCATCCTGTATTGCTGTGGTGGGCAGAAGGATATTGTGATTTACAGCTAAGCAGACCAATGGATGAGCTCATGCAAAACCTGATCTACTGTATGTATGTATATATTTCTTATTTATGTTTTTGAAAATACATGAGTTTGGCGAACAGCAGAAACTATCTCTAGCGTAGACCTAAACAGAGCCGCACAGGCCTTCCTAAATGGCTTCACCATGATCCCCAACCAGCTTGAGCTTACCTCTCTGAAATCTCTGTTGGCTCTCCCAAGGTGTGTCCAAACTACTGTGGAAATATTAAAGTATATATATAGGTCCTGATCTGGTCAGTTCCAGCTGAGTAAATGAATTTGAAGATTGCTGTCCAAATTTGTGAAGTGAACAGACATTGCATAAATCTGGCTCACAACCCAGTCTCTATTACCAGAGCAGCTGAGCAATCATGCAGGAAATATGACAAATAAAAGACAGTGTAATTGGACTGTAATGGTCTGTCTGCTATGCAAATGTATTACCAGGTTACACACATGGCCACCTTGAGTATAATGTCTGGCTCTCACAAAACGGAGGGGCAGGCACTCCACTGAGCATAAGGCAGAGAACTGCAAGAACGAAAGAAAAAGTAACAGACAAAAAGAAAGTGTAATTCTGTAAGAAAGTGAATTACTAATTCTGTAAGAAAGTGAATTAATAACTGGGTGGATAGTAGTCCACCTCAAATAATAAAATCACTAACCTGTTAGGTCCAGACAAAGGTTTCAATAATTTAAAACTGAGCTCAAGCACTGGTACCTATCGTGGACCAGCTTCAATTGGAGAAAATGTGTAAGAAGCACCAAGACAGTCAAAAAGTTCAAAACACAATAAAAAACCAACTCCAATTTATAAATCTATACGAAAATGTAATAAGCAAAATGACACCAAAAATTAAAAAAATCCAATAAGGGAACCAGAGATAAGAATTTTGAAAGGTTAAGAGAAAGAGCACCATGAAAAAGTAAAGTACCAAGTACTGTTCACCTGTAACTGACATGGGCACATTTTCAGGTCAACCTTGATGGACATGGGTCGGATAAAGTAAGAAGTCTCATCCCATCAGAGTTTTTACCTTCTGACTTAGGGCCTGATTTAGACTTTGACAGATGGGGTTACCACACCACAAATGTGACGGATATCCCATCTGCCATATTTCGATTCCATTATATTCTGTAGACATTGTAATACAGCGGACGAGAGATCCGTCACGCTTGTGACAGAATAACCTGTACGCCAAACTCAAAATCAGGCCCTTAGTCTCTGAAATGGAATTTAAAATCCTGCAGTGCGGCAAAGTAGCCCAAAGTTTTTGAGGAAGTCCTCTAGAAGCCTGATAGCCGCTGGAAAAGTTCCTACTTAAGCTGTTGTTTCTGGCAGGAAAATCTCTAGCGTGGGAAAAGTTCACATTTCGCACCCAGGGAAGACCTCACATTACCAAAGTTTTTTCCCCCTAACTTAATCTCTTTTTGGTGCTTAGAATCTTCCAGGGAAGGTCGCATCAAAGTCAGATATGCTTGCCACAAGGGTCTGCTGAAAAGGTGTTTTGATTGCCAAAAGGCTCTGACCAGGGACCAACCCGAAATCTTCCTTCGCTGAGGTCGCACCCTGATTGGATTAACTGAGGCGGTTGGTCCTGATCCTCCAGAAGTCTGGAAGTAAGTGCTAACTTTTTAGAGATTGCTGAACACAGTCAAGGGCCCTACGTCCTCAGGGTCCACACTTAGGGGACAGAACTTGCTGCAGAAGAGGCCCCCAGTAGGGTCCATTCCAGGTCTTATTGCAACTGGTCAGGTGGGGGCTGCAAGAAAAGTCCTCTTGAAGATTGCTGTGTCTCTGTGGTCGCACGGGAAGTGAGCTAACAGATCCTTGGAGTCTACGTCTTTATCCCGGGTACAGGTGGGAACAGGTCCAGCACTTGAGGCGCTCTCACAGTTCTCTAACAGCAGGTCCAAAAAGTGTTCTGAGGAGGAGCTGGTGGTGGGTCCATTTTTGCACAGTTGAGTCACCAGTGGACGTGGGTGACTTATGGACACTCCCTAACCAATAGGGAAAAAGTTCCAGAGAGCAACCTTACCCACTTTCACATTACATCCTGTTTGCATTGCTATAAACTATTCCCCAGTGCACCAGCCTACACAGAATCCAGTTTGGCCCAGGCCTCCTTCCCTTGGAGGAAGCTTGCATGTCAGTCAGGGGTGTGTTTAGGGAAATTAGTATTCCCTTCCTTCGAAGGTACACAAAACTGACTCTAGGTCCAGCTCCTCTTATCACTGAGACAGACCCAGACTGATTACAATGTTTCCTGGGATCAAAGAGTTCTCCCTCAAGGGTTTGTCCTCACACCAACCTACACTGTGATCCTTACACTTTAATGAAGCTTCTCCAACCTTCCTAACTTCCATTCCTGAGCTTACATGGACCTTCCCAACTTCCATTCCTGAGCTTACATTGACCATGTGTCCCACACTCAGTTATTCCAGTCACCAGGACTAAGCCACTGTCCTGCTCTGGCAGCAGTTTTCACACCTCATTAAGGTCAAGAACTGGCAGAGTCAGATACTGGCAGGCTCAGGCAAATTAGCTTCCAGGAGCCCCAGGCACGGAAGAACTAAACTTCTAAAAGGTATTTTTTCAAAATATTTATTAAAGGTCTAACTTCACCTTGAATTGGAATTTTCATAAATATTAAAATTAGTGGTTGAATCATTTATCTAGCTTGTCTAAAATCCACGATAGCAAAATTGATGTATTAACATGCACTCTAGTTTTTCTCATCAGACAGCCAGAGCCTTCCACAGTGAAAATAGCTCATGGGGCCTGTTCCTCTTGGGACATGGCAGCTTTATATTTCTACATGCTCAACTTTTAAGTACCATACATCCTACCGTGTGGGCTCAAGGCCTATATAGAGGTGACATTAATATTTAAAAGAAGGATTTCCCCTATTAAAAGGGTTGTTTTGAAAGGCCGGGCTGCAGCAGTCAGACTACAATGGTAAGTTTGAAGCCTTTTTTTGTCACACAAGTGGATGACACAGTAAGTGTTCTTGTTGTAATGGTCAGAGCATATATGCTGGTCACTGGTCAGAAGTGCCCGATTGTGCAGAGTCTACAAACAAGTAATAAAATGTAGCTAAAAATGGAAGTGACCACGCAAAAGGAGCATTTTCTCACAAAAACTTGAAAAAACATAACAGGGTAGTTCAAGCACAATCACATATTACAAGGAAAATTATAAAATGATTACCATAGACATCATACATGTGTATACATACCACATACATTCATATAGGAATTAAAGAAAACAACCACGGGTGGAAGTCAGGAACTTTCTGAGATACACAGAACAAAAAGAGCGTGAACTGAGTACTTAACAAATGATAACACAAATAAAGAAATTAACTAAAACAAACAATTATGCCAAATGCATCGAACCATCCGGTTAATGTAGATGCATAGCCAGTTTCCAGTCTGGTTAAAATCCTAGTCAGTCTATGCCCCTAGTAACGTGCAATGATTGGCATGTATTATTTCTAAACTCCCCATGTGCAGACTTTACAGCACTGCTCAGAAACAAGCACTTTCCCCAAATAGTCAAGGGCTGGAGATGGACTATATCTCCTTCCTTCCATTCTTGGTTATTTCTATCCATTTTTTCTATCTTTCTTTCCATCCTTCGACTGGTCATTCATCTTTCGTCTTTTACTATATGATTTTATCTAGTCTTCCATCTTTTTTTCTAACTTTCTCCTTTAAATTCATCTGCTTCCTTCCAACTTAATAAGTATTTTTCATTTCCTTCCTTCCTGCTGACCTTTACCCACCATTCCATGATTCCTTTAATCTTTTCCCTTCTATTCTATCCTCACAGCTTTTCTGAATTTCTCATTCTCTTTCCATTGTGCCTATCATTTCTGGCACCCCTCCGCTCCCCACCCTCAGCTCTGCTGTCATATCTTCTTGTATTACTTAGCATCTGGCCAAAGACTTGGAAGTAAAAGATCAAAGTTCAGAGGGGCCACAAATAATATTCCAGTGAGCCCAGTGTTACCTGGCACTGCAGCTGAGGAAGGATGTAGTTCACAGAGCCCTTGGAGAGCACTCTTCCCACCGTCGCAGTCACACACAGGACTGTGAGCCAGAATGAAAAACGAACATCAACTCGCAAACTAATTAAACAATATGCACATTTAGGATGCCAACATATGCTATTTCAGATATCAGCCCAAGCATGTCCAGACACTATACTGCATCAAAGTTCTTTTTTTAATTTTTTTGAATGGAATATTCATAATATAAGGACTACTCTTGCTTTTAAAGTACAAGAGTCCCAGCCGTGTACTTCTTGCAACATAGTGGGCTAATAGGGCCCGTAGGAAATGTGGGTTACTGGTTGAGGGAGAGTGAAATCCTGCTCAAGCAGCAACCACAATTCCTGTCAGGGTGAAACACAAGCAAACCCCATATTAACCTGTGCTTAAACCTCAGGTAGCTTGGCACAACAGCAGCCAGGCTTAACTTGAAGGCAATGTGTAAAGTATTAATGCAGCCCTTCAAACAGTAATTAAGTGAAAACACAACACATGAAAACTCCTACATCAATTCACGACAGTGGAGTAAAGTTAATAAGTTATTTTAGACTGAAATGACAGAAATCCAATCAGTAGAACCAGAGATCTGCAATTCTAAACATTTAAGTAGAAATAGTGTTAAAAGCACAAAGCACCAACTGTGGTTATCTCATTGTGCCAGGCTGGGGCAAAGTTACAAGTTGAGGCTAACAGCGATGGAGCAAGGACTGGATACAGGGACCAAATTAGGCCTGTTGAATAAAGTACTTAAGTCCTGGTTGCGGAGCATTGCGAGGTCCTGCATCAAGAATGCGTCGCACCAAGGCCATTTGAGGCTGTGATGCGTGTTCCTATGTCAGGGATGTGTTGTGAAGTGGCAGTTCTGGAGAGTTGCAGGGCTGTGATGTGAGGTACTGCATGGAGAATGCATTGTACAGTGGCGGTTCAGAGATGCTGTGGGGCTTCGCCGTGGAGTCTTGTATTGAGGATGCATTGTGTAAAAGCAGATCAGATGCCAAACTGCAAGGTAATGGTTTGTGCTGAGTCGGTTCTGCCTGGACCACAGCTGGGCTGGCCTACCACCTTCAGGCCCACTTTCAAGGGTCCAACACTCGGTGGCACCCCTTGGGGAGCAAGACACACAGCAGACAGGGTCCAGGCGTTGGATTCAAGGTGGTTGGAGCCTTTTCTATCTCTGAGGCTCTGATAAGGAGGCATCCAACTGGCCCTTGGAGTCACTCTGGTGGTCCTGGGTTCAAGAGGCATGTCCAATTCCTGTCACTCAGGCAGCGTGCAGCAGAGTAGCAATCCTTCCTGCAGCAGAGCAGCACAGCAGCCCTTCTGGGTCTTCCAAAGGTCGGGAGGAGTACTGATGAGTTGAGCCTGAGGGTCAACTATTTATTCTTGGTGTCAGTTTTGAAGTCGGGGACGTTCCAGAGGGTTCCACCGCCAGAAGTGTTTGTCATGTTTGGTATGATATTCCCCCAGACATTTTGTCTTCACTACCCTGTTTTTGTGCACTGGGATTCTGTGCACTTCACCCCTGCTACCCAGGAGTAAAGTGTTTTTACTCTCCATTCTATACATTGTAGAAGTGGCATACACCTGATTGTTCCATTTAATTCCTTTATAAGTCCCTAATATATGGTACTACATGTACCCCGGACCTGTAAATTAAATGCTACTAATGGGCTACAGCACTCTTTGTGCCAGCCGCTGCTGTAGCACTGGAAGACATGTTTAAGGCTGGACACTGCAGCCTGAAGTGCAGTTTTAAACTGAAATTTCAACCTGGTACAATAAATCTTCTTTCCATGGCTAAACATTGTTTTTAATACTTATAATGTGCCCCTAAGGTGGGCTCTAAAGGCTCATAGGATAAGGTGGCTGGTATTAGATAAGTAGGGCATGTGCACTTATGTTTCACATGGTCTGACAGTGAAAAACTCCTAATGTTGCTTTTCATTGTAGCAAGACTAACTCTCCCATGGACTACCAATGAGTTACCTTACTACACTTAGTAAGTGATGACTTCAGTTTAGGAGCAGAACCTTCTTCCACTCATTTGAATTTAAAATCCTTTCTCAGATAAAATTTGCATCTTACCATTTCTTCTCCATTTGCCAAAGTTCTCTTATACAAACAAACAATTATGGCAATTTATATTTCCCATCTCAGCCCACACATTATGGATTGGGAATATCACATTTTGGCATCTAATGATTAAAGCATAATTAAGCTTAAACTTGTAAAAGTTCCATTCCTCGGTTATCCTAAGATAGTATATAAGCAACTCTAACACTTCACAGTGCATGATTTACAAAGCAATATTGAATTTATCAAAATGTGCGGTATTGAATCTAACATCTAGGAAACATTCCACAGATTCCAGTCTCATACTCTCCTACATTTTTTGCACACCATCCAAAACTCTAACTTGTGGGGAAATCCCAAAACCTAATTTGATTTGGCCCTGAAGCCATTCATATTAGACATGGCGTCTTAAACCATTTCCTAACAGTCATTCAAATAAAGAAGTCTCAATATTATTATTAACTTGATAGTCAAGAGATGATAACAACTATCCACAACTAGCAAAAAATGCATTAGATGTCACATAATTATGCCATTTCTTTCAAGTGTAGAGCAAACAACAAGAAAGGAAAAAAAAAATCACTGTCCCACATTCCGAAAAACAATAAACATTTATAACCAAAGGCAAACACAAAATACAAAGCACTGCTCTTAAATCCATTTACAAAAAAATTAACACAGTTCTTTTAAGTATATGAAAGACCCCGGGAGACAATAGGTAACATTTACGGTAACATTCCCAGTTTCAAAATAGCTAAAATAAAAAATGCACAAGCAGTTATATGAACTCACCCCAGTATCTGTGTCCCATGTTATTGCAAGCACTCAGCGTTTCAAATCTAAAAAGAAGCGCTGCCATTAAAGCATTGTCTCTAAATAATTTGTGACCAACACATTCACCTACAGCACTTGTGTAACTTCAGGTCAAACCCAGTCTCAAATTCTTACTCTTTTGCGGCCGCCATTTGCAATTCTTATTCTTACTCTTTTCGGCCGCCTTTTGTAAATGTCAGGCGGTATATAATATCTTATTAGTACTGTATTTTTTATAGTGTGTGTATATTTATGGTTGTTACATATGTGTTTTGTGTGTTATACTGCAACTCTGAAACCGTTTGCTTTGATCCAAACATGTTGGCTGTGGATATAATTGCTCTTATATATAAGTAAGAAAGAAAAAAAGTTTAAGAAGCAGAATAAAGAAGATACAAGAACTTTAGACAATTTCATTGGACTGTTTTGTCTTATTATTTGGGTGTGCTGCTATATTGAAAATGTCACTTACCCAGTGTACATCTGTTCGTGGCATCAGTCGCAGTAGATTCGCATGTTCTGCAATAGCTCGCCATCTGGTGTTGGGCCGGAGTGTTACAAGTTGTTTTTCTTCGAAGAAGTCTTTCGAGTCACGGGACCGAGTGACTCCTCCTTTTGTCTCCATTGCGCATGGGCGTCGACTCCATCTTCGATTGTTTTTCCCCGCAGAGGGTGAGGTAGGAGTTGAATTGTAGTAATAGTGCCCATGCAATGGAGTGACTAAGTATGCACCTATTTAAGGTTGAGATGATACATATATAAATAATTGAAGGTAACTTCCAAACTGCTACAGGCTCCCGGGGAGGCGGGTGGGCACATGCGAATCTACTGCGACTGATGCCACGAACAGATGTACACTGGGTAAGTGACATTTTCAGTTCGATGGCATCTGTCGCTGTAGATACGCATGTTCTGCAATAGACTAGTAAGCAGTTATTTCCCCAAAAGCGGTGGATCAGCCTGTAGGAGTGGAAGTAGTCTGAAATAATGTCCTTAATACAGCTTGACCTACTGTGGCTTGTTGTGCGGATAACACGTCTACACAGTAGTGCTTGGTGAATGTGTGAGGCGTAGACCATGTGGCTGCCTTACATATTTCTTGCATTGGGATGTTTCCTAGAAAGGCCATGGTAGCACCTTTCTTTCTGGTTGAGTGTGCCCTTGGTGTAATGGGCAGCTGTCGTTTAGCTTTAAGGTAGCAGATTTGGATGCATTTAACTATCCATCTGGCTATACCTTGTTTTGAAATTGGGTTTCCTGCGTGAGGTTTTTGAAATGCAATAAAGAGTTGTTTAGTCTTTCTGATGTTTTTTGTTCTGTCAATGTAATACATTAATGCTCTTTTGACATCTAATGTATGTAGTGCCCTTTCAGCTACGGTATCTGGCTGTGGAAAGAACACTGGAAGTTCCACTGTTTGATTTAGATGGAACGGTGAAATAACCTTTGGCAAAAATTTAGGATTGGTCCTTAGGACGACTTTATTTTTGTGTAGTTGTATAAAAGGTTCCTGTATAGTAAACGCCTGAATCTCGCTTACCCTTCTCAGGGAAGTAATGGCGATGAGAAATGCCACCTTCCAGGTTAGGAACTGTATGTCGCAGGAGTGCATGGGTTCAAAAGGTGGACCCATAAGTCTAGTTAGGACAACATTTAGGTTCCATGAAGGAACAGGTGGTGTTCTTGGTGGTATAATTCTCCTAAGGCCCTCCATGAATGCTTTAATGACTGGTATTTTATATAGGGAAGTTGAATAGGTAGTTTGCAGGTATGCAGATATTGCTGCAAGGTGTATTTTAATGGAAGAGAAAGCCAGGTTAGATTTTTGTAAGTGAAGCAAGTAACCCACTACATGTTCTGGAGTTGTGTGTAATGGTTGTATTTGATTAATATGGCAGTAGCAAACAAACCTCTTCCATTTACTTGCATAGCAGTGCCTGGTGGATGGCCTTCTTGCTTGTTTTATGACTTCCATACATTCTTGGGTAAGTTGTAAGTGCCCGAATTCTAGGATTTCAGGAGCCAGATTGCTAGATTCAGCGATGCTGGATCTGGGTGTCTGATCTTTTGGTTGTGCTGTGTCAACAGATCTGGCCTGTTGGGCAATTTGATGCAGGGTACCACTGATAGGTCTAGCAGCGTTGTGTACCAGGGTTGCCTTGCCCAAGTTGGTGCTATCAATATGAGTTTGAGTTTGCTTTGACTGAGTTTGTTTACCAGGTAAGGAAGGAGAGGGAGAGGAGGAAAAGCGTAAGCAAATATCCCTGACCAGTTCATCCATAGGGCATTGCCTTGGGATTGTTTGTGTGGGTACCTGGATGCGAAGTTTTGGCATTTTGCGTTCTCCCTTGTCGCAAACAAGTCTATCTGAGGTGTTCCCCAGAGTTTGAAATAAGTGTTCAGAATTTGGGGGTGAATTTCCCATTCGTGGACCTGTTGGTGATCTCGAGAGAGATTGTCTGCGAGTTGATTTTGTATCCCTGGTATAAACTGTGCAATTAGGCGAATTTGGTTGTGAATTGCCCAATGCCAAATTTTTTGTGCTAGCAGGCTTAACTGCGTGGAGTGCGTCCCTCCCTGCTTGTTTAGATAATACATTGTTGTCATGTTGTCTGTTTTGACGAGAATGTATTTGTGAACTATTATTGGTTGGAAAGCTTTTAGTGCTTGAAAAACTGCTAGCAGTTCTAGGTGATTGATATGCAGTTTTGTTTGATGTACGTTCCATTGTCCTTGTATGCTGTGTTGATTGAGGTGTGCTCCCCACCCTGTCATGGAAGCATCTGTTGTTATTACGTATTGTGGCACTGGGTCTTGGAAAGGCCGCCCCTTGTTTAAATTTATGTTGTTCCACCATAGAAGCGAGAGGTAAGTTTGGCGGTCTATTAACACCAGATCTAGAAGGTGACCCTGTGCTTGAGACCACTGTGATGCTAGGCATTGTTGTAAGGGCCTCATGTGCAGTCTTGCGTTTGGGACAATGGCTATGCATGATGACATCATGCCTAGGAGTTGTAATACCATCTTTGCCTGTATCTTTTGTGTTGGATACATGCGTTGTATGATGGTGTTGAAATTTTGAATTCTTTGTGGACTTGGAGTGGCTACTCCTTTTGATGTGTCTATTATGGCTCCCAGGTATTGTTGTACCTTGCGTGGCAGAATTTTGGATTTTGTGAAATTGACGGTGAACCCGAGTTTGAAGAGGGTTTGTATGATCTGATTTGTGTGATTTGAGCACTGTATGAACGAATGGGCCTTGATTAGCCAGTCGTCCAAATATGGGAACACATGTATTTGCTGCCTTCTTATGTGTGCAGCGACTACCGCTAGACATTTGGTAAAGACTCTTGGTGCGGTTGTTAATCCGAAAGGCAGTACCTTGAATTGGTAATGTATTCCTTTGAATACGAACCTTAGGTATTTCCTGTGAGATGGGTGTATTGGTATATGGAAATAAGCATCCTTGAGGTCTAAAGTTGCCATGTAGTCGTGTAGTTTTAGCAATGGCAATACTTCTTGTAGTGTGACCATGTGGAAGTGGTCTGATTTGATGAAAGTGTTCACTACTCTGAGGTCTAGGATTGGTCTCAGCGTTTTGTCCTTCTTTGGTATCAGAAAGTACAGTGAGTAAACTCCTGTGTTTATTTGTGTGTTTGGCACTAATTCGATTGCATTCTTTTGCAATAGTGCCTGCACTTCTATCTCCAGGAGATTGGAATGGTGTGTTGTTAAATTTTGTGCTTTTGGTGGTATGTTTGGAGGGAATTGTAGAAATTCTATGCAATAACCATGTTGGATAATTGCTAGAACCCAAGTGTCTGTAGTGATTTCCTCCCATGCTTTGTAATAATGACCTATTCTTCCCCCCACTGGTGTTGTGTGGAGGGGGTGAGTGACATGTGAGTCATTGTTTAGTAGTAGGGGTTTTGGGGCTTTGAAATCTCCCTCTATTTCTAGGGAATTGCCCTCCTCTATATTGTCCCCGAAAACCTCCTCTATACTGTCCCTGGTAAGTGGACGGTGTTGCTTGTGAGGTGCTGGCTTGTGTGCTTTGACCCCGAAACCCCCCTCGAAAGGGCGTTTTACGGAATGTGCTGTAATTCCCTCTGCTCTGCGGGGAGTAGAGTGCGCCCATGGCTTTGGCAGTGTCCGTATCTTTTTTGAGTTTCTCAATCGCTGTGTCCACTTCTGGACCGAACAGTTCTTTTTCATTAAAAGGCATATTGAGAACTGCTTGTTGAATCTCTGGTTTAAATCCAGACGTTCGGAGCCATGCATGCCGTCTGATAGTTACAGATGTATTAATTGTCCGTGCAGCTGTATCTGCAGCGTCCATGGAGGAACGTATCTGGTTGTTGGAGATGGTCTGTCCCTCCTCAACCACTTGTTTCGCCCTATTTTGGAAGTCCTTGGGCAGATGTTCAATGAGATGTTGCATCTCGTCCCAGTGGGCTCTGTCATAGCGCGCAAGTAGTGCCTGGGAGTTCGCGATGCGCCACTGGTTTGCAGCTTGTGCTGCGACTCTTTTACCAGCTGCATCGAACTTGCGGCTTTCTTTATCTGGGGGTGGTGCATCTCCAGATGTGTGAGAGTTGGCCCTTTTCCTAGCTGCTCCTACAACAACAGAGTCTGGTGGCAGCTGTGTAGTGATGAAAACCGGGTCCGTAGGAGGCGGCTTATACTTCTTTTCCACCCGTGGTGTGATTGCCCTACTTTTGACCGGCTCCTTAAATATGTCTTTTGCGTGCCGGAGCATACCAGGGAGCATAGGCAGGCTTTGGTAGGAGCTGTGGGTGGAGGAGAGTGTGTTGAACAAGAAATCATCCTCGACCTGTTCTGAGTGGAGGCTTACGTTATGAAATTGTGCTGCTCTAGCCACCACCTGAGAGTACGCGGTGCTGTCTTCTGGTGGAGATGGCTTTGTAGGGTAGGCCTCCGGGCTGTTATCTGACACTGGGGCGTCGTATAGGTCCCATGCGTCCTGATCTTGGTCACCCTGGCTCATGGTGGTGTGAGCTGGGGAGTGAGATGGAGTTTGTGCTGGTGAAACGTTAATCACAGGCGGAGGAGAGGGTGGTGGTGTAATTCTTTTAACCACTTTTGGTTGTTGTGCTTGTTCCGTCTGGAACTCCAACCTTCTCTTTCTCCTAATGGGGGGAAGGGTGCTTATTTTTCCTGTCCCCTGCTGAATGAAGATACGCTTTTGCGTATGGTCCACATCAGTTGCTTGTAGCTCTTCCTCAAACCTATGCTTTTGCATTTGGGAGGTTAGCGAGTGCTCTTCTGTATAAGAGCCTGAAGCTGGGTCGCTTGCAGTTTGTTTCGGCGTCGAAACTTTGTCTGCGTGTTTTTTCGGCTCCGAGGTGACTTTTTTCCTTTTCGGGGCCGAAACCTCTCGGCGTCGATCTGTTTCGGTGCCGCTGTCTCGGCGTCGAGCCGTGTCCACACCGGTATCTCGGTGTCGAGGCTTGTCTCCAGCACTTTCTCGGTCCCGAGAAGGCTGCGTGCCGGTGTCTCGACCGGAGTCGGACGATCTCGGCACTGTTTTGGCCTTTTTCGGTGCCGACGGTCGGTCACCGAATTTATGGGTCGAGCCATGGCCTGGTGGCAGTGGCGTCCCCTGGGCCTTGTAAATGTTTCTCTGTGTGTTTTTCGACGTCTTACTCACGGTTTGTGTATCGTCGAATCCTTCGGAGTCTGAGTCTTGGATGGAGAAGGTACCTTCCTCCTCCTGTTCCTCGAACTCCCGTCGGGCTGTCGGTGCGGACGCCATTTGAAGTCTTCTGGCTCGACGGTCTCGGAGTGTTTTTCGGGACCGGAACGCACGACAGGCCTCGCAAGTGTCTTCGCTGTGCTCAGGTGACAGGCACAGGTTGCAGACCAAGTGTTGGTCTGTGTAGGGGTATTTATTGTGGCATTTGGGGCAGAAACGGAACGGGGTCCGTTCCATCGGCGTTCCTCAGCACGCGGTCGGGCCGACCAGGCCCCGACGGAGGATCGAAAAACTACCCCGAAGGGCACCGGAGCTCTTCGATCTTCGATGCGGTGTTGAATCTAAGTACGCCGATCCCGAACGCAACAATACCGACGAAAATCTTCCGAAATTAACTATTTTGTCCGTTCCGAAACTCGGAGCGACAGGAACACGTCCGAACCCGATGGCGGAAAAAAAACAATCGAAGATGGAGTCGACGCCCATGCGCAATGGAGACAAAAGGAGGAGTCACTCGGTCCCGTGACTCGAAAGACTTCTTCGAAGAAAAACAACTTGTAACACTCCGGCCCAACACCAGATGGCGAGCTATTGCAGAACATGCGTATCTACAGCGACAGATGCCATCGAACCTATAATTATCTGTGTTTGTCTTGAAGCAGAAGTATCAACGAGTGGCTGATACTTTGCAGGGCGTGCACCAAACCTATAGCCAGGGGACAGTGTGGGATGAGTGAGTTGTTTAGCCTAGCTGGAGTGTGAAGTTATTTGTAGTTTAAAGCTGGCATTTGCCTAAAACAAACGTGTCTTCCTGCCAGTGACCTAGGTCATATGGCTGTTAAAGGCTTTCCTGTGGTGTTATGTGCATACCTTTCAGAGAAGGGACAAAAGGGCCTTAAGTGTGGGAAGGGGTTCTCTTTTCCTGAGCAGGATGGCCAGGAGGGTTATATTCACCCCAACCTGAGCTTCACAAATTAGCCTGAGGGCTGTACCCACCCTTTTCTGACTTTAAAGGCTACCTGCCTTGTACTAGAAAATGCAACTCACATCTGGGCCTGCCTGTCCTTAGTCACGATAAACAGTTTGGACTACATTGAGGGGAAAGAGAAGAACTGACCAGAACCAGTTTAAGGATAGAGAAAGTGACTGACTCATGTACACAGGCTGGCCTTTCGTATAAAAGTGGCAACCACAAAAAGTGTCATCAGAACACTTCTGGACCTGTGGAAGACTCAAAATGACTGCTGTGCAGTCTGAAGAAGGAGGTCTGGACCTGCTTGCCTTGAAGTAAGGATACCTCGAAGTAACAGTAAGGGTTAGCTGGCTGACCTCGAGTTTGAGCTATAGGGACACAACAAGTATCTAGAGACCTGTTTTCCTTCCCAGCTAGCAAGACCAAAGTCGGCCTGATCTGGCCCCTTCTACTGGCCTCTGTGGGAGTGAGTCTTGCCCCCCTAAGTGCTGCCCTCTAGGACCTTGACCCTTGGCTGGAATCAGGGTGTTCTCCCTGCGCACCTGAAGGTTTCAACTGATCTGACGCAGCAGGAAGCAGTCTACTGCAGGTCCTCACATTGCAGCATGTCACAGCTCCTGATTGGTGACTTCATCAGATCTGACACAGCATGGCACAGGCTGTCACATCGCAGCACCTTGCAGCACCTGATAAGTGGCCTTACTGGACCTGATGCAGCTTGTTGAGGACTGATGCAGGACCTTGCATCTCAACACCCAACAACTCCTGATCTGTGGCCTCTCTGACCTGATGCAGAGCCTAGCACTGCAGCATTGTGCAGCCCCTGCACAAAGGGCACAGGGTACAACTCCCAGCAAGCAGCATCGGGTCCTTTATCTGACTGGAGCTCCATTGTGGTTGGCAAGAACTCATGACTTTATCCCAGCCCTGCGCAACCACATACCAGCAGATGGTGCCTTGTGCCTTTTTAGTGCTCTCTTTCCTTTCGCTTTAAAAAATCATAAATCCAGTTTTATTGATTGGATTTGTATTGTTTTGGTATAATTTTATATATTAAACTATTTTCAGTTCTAACTTGGATTGGAATTATTCCTATGTTGCCTTGCCATGTTATTACTGTTTGAGGGCTTCATAAATACTTTGCACATTGCATTTAGGTTGAGCCTGACCGCATTAGTGCCAAGCTGCCAGATGGACAAGCACATGTTTATTTAATGACTTTATTGGTTCACCCTGGCCAGGACTGCGTATATAACTTGAGTGGGGCTCACCCCTCAACTAATAACCCAGTTTCCTACAGTAATACAATATGTGATATGAATTGTTATGTCATTGAGGTACATGTTTCATACCTGAAGTGAATACAAAGCTATAGAGGAAGGTGGGGCTGGTATTATTGCTCCTCAATGTTCAAATGCCACCCCTTTTGCCTGTTTGATTAAAATTATTAATGTCACCTTAATATGTATTAAAAAAATACTATGCAGGAGTACATTTTGCAACTTTACTGAATTCAAGTCCTTTTGTAGGGTAATGTGTTATTTGTTATGTTATGTTAAACCATAACATACACAAATAACCATTTAAATCAGGACGTCCTTGTTGGCCAGTGTCATCCAGCATCACTTGCACTAAAAACCAACAGCTATTTTCAGCTAAGATACGGGAGCAGCTTTTCTAGCCTACCCTTTTGCCCTGATCCCTACCCATCTTATCTACCCAAACTACCGCAATGCAGTCTCGGCACACTTTCTATGCTTAGTACATTAATGTGCATTAACAATTTATGTGATGTTTTCAACACGTATCTCATTTTGATACAAGCTTCTCCTCGCCCACTTTACAAAAGACTGTGAAATATATTTATATTTGTTGGGGCGGGATACATTATACTCCTAAAATCAGCCCATCAGATAGACTGTGAACCAGACCACTACACTTTGTATAATCAATCAAAAAAATGTCAGTAGAAAAAATTTAACGGGTATGCAGAACTCCACCCAAACCTACACCTACATCGTTCTAGAAGAGTATCCAGAACTGTGAAAATAGCAGAAATGAATCACAAGAGGGTGCTTGATAATTTCTGCTGCCTGAGCCAAAGAAGGTTTTTAAACTGAAATAAATACAAACCCAATAGGTCTCGCCTTTGGGACATACTGGCTTTGCTATGGTTTAAGCACTATGTTACATTGAACATTTTAAGTGAGCAAATAAATTTGTAAACACTATTTGCTTTAGTGCAATTTTGTATTTTAATTGGATTTGACTTTACTAATTATTGGCGAAGCCATGGTATCTTGGCTCTAAAAGGCTGAGTTATCGGCTTTTCCAATGCTTGTGTGATACGTGTGAGCTGAGTCAAATATAGGTGTCAGGGAGAGTTCTAGCTATGGGAGAGTGTTCATAACGGGTTACCATTGAGAGCTCTGGAGCCGAGGCTGAAGGCAGTGTGAGGCTGTGGGCCATAACAATGTTCTGATTACATGCTCATCCGATCCTTGACTTCTCTCTAATGCCACCAAAAGTCAGTCGCTGCGGCTACCAGCCATCTGCCGGATTATGACCACAGCCGGATTTCCTCCAGTAGGATGGCGAAAATCCAGCTGTGGCCATGCCGACGGTAAGGTGGTGCTGCTGCCAAAAGCAGCGTCAAGCCATTACACCACCACCGGCCATATTATGAGAATAATACAGCCTGGCTGTGTTCTGCTGCCGGACGCTGCTGCTGGCAGCAGCTCCCCATCCCGTCTGCTGCCGGAGGATCCCCTGACTACAGGTAAGTTGGTTGCTCTGACAGGGGAGGGGGGAGAGGGGTGGGGGATGTTGTGTGTGTGTGTGGGTGTGTGGGGGTGGGGGTGGGAATGTTTGTGCGTGCGTGTATGCGGGTGTGTGTTGCATGTTGTGTGTGCATGTATTGATGTGTGAGTGCATGTATGTTGAGTTGTGTGAATGCGTGTGTGTGTATGTATGTAAGTGTGTCTGGATGTGTGTGTGAATGGATGTATGCATGCGTGCATGAATGTTGGAATGGGTGTGTGTATGCATGTGTGCGTGTGTGAAGGGAGGGGCGTGTATGGGGGGGTCTGGAGAGGAAGGGGGTGTGGGGGGAAACCTGTAGAGGGGGACGGCGGGGGGAAGACCCCTATCAGTGACAGGGGATGGATTCCCTGTCACTGATAGTGCCTACAGCCATGGTTTCCGTGGCAGTAAGGATGCCACAAAAACCATGGCAGGAGGCAGGGTCATAATCCCGCAGGTGCCCAAAGTTACCTGCTGCCTCCCTGTTCCACTGCTCCAGCAGCCTCTCATCTTCTTCATCCCTCCCAAACCAGTGCTGACACTTCTCTCATGCTCATGCCAGTATGAGAGAAGCGCTGGGTTTGGCCTGAGTGGGCAGAAATGCTGCTCAGGGAGGGAGCTGAACATTGCCCTTGGTCTCCACGGCTGTGCAACACAGCTGGGTGGTGAGTTCAAAGTGCGCATGTCAGTTTGGCCGGCTGCACCACCACTCCTCCTCCACTTTTTGACATAGAAGAGGCTCGCCCCGCCCTACAAAAGCGGAAAGAGAAAGGAATAATAAAATACTTGTATTATTCCTTTATTTTTTTTGCTTTCACCATCGGGGCAACGCTACTCTGCCATAGCGGAGGGGCAGCCCCTGCACAAAGGTACAGTTTTGAGTGAATTATCCTCAACTTTTTTTAACATTCGAGGAAAGCTTTTTAAGTTTCAGCTCACAAAGAAATTCCTATTCCTCTGTCTTTCAAAATTCAAGTTTACGCCCCTGGTAACTATTCACTATAGGCTTTGCGTTTACTTTAAAAGCAGCTTTTTCATTTATAGTCCTCTTTCTTTCGATTGTGGCAAACCTTCAGGAGGTGCGAATCCTTAAAATGGATATGCATCAATCATCAGCTGATTCCTTTTTGACCTTTGACCTCATGTCTAAATGTGTCCAGAGGTCAATTAGCCAACTCTCACAGCCCATCTGTGGCCCATTATTTTAATCTCGAAGGACGTCTACTTGGACAAAGGTATAAATAATTGTACGTTGAGATTAATTTACAAGTCAGTTATATTGCTCAGGGTGAACTGATTGGGGTGAAACAAACTGGACACAATATTTTGCTTGTGTTATCCAGGATTTGCAACAAAAATGTAAAGATAAGTCAAGCCGATGCAAAGTGAGGCATGCATGTGACACTGCTTGGCTCTATCCAACACCTTTATAGCACAAACCAACAACGCAATTTCTTTATTCCTAAAGCATTCTATTTCACGATGACAGAAACGTTGCGATATTCAGCGACTTAATCTGCTTTGTAAAAGATGCCTGTGCAAAACTAAACAATTCAAAAGGGCACTTTCTGAATGCGAGGACGTGTTGCCTGATGATATATATTGTCAATATCTGTAGTCCAGTTCGAAATCAACGCAATAGATGAGAAAAACCTCTTCTATATCAGACAAATCCAAAAGTGTATTTTTTCAATTGGCCCCTTAACATTGCATTACAGTAATCACTGCTTTCTGCTATCCATCACTATTTACCTACTTGCTTGCTGTAAACTCATAAATCGTGCTACACACTGCTAGCCCTCTGGATCTAAATTCTAAGGTGGAATTTCACAGACGCACGTTTCCATGTTGCTGTTGTGTTAGCAAATCACAGGCAACACACCCAACACCTCGAAAACACAAAATAACTATCATTGATGAAGCAGATATTCTCTTCCCAGCATGTTATTTCTAAACAAGCACAAACCAGCATACACACCATTCACACTGGAAGACACACAATTCAAACAATGAAAAATCCAAGGGTTAGAGCTTCACTCCGGCATAATGCTGACATTGGTGGCACAAATCAACAAATACTCAGGTTCTTATTACAAGCAGCTCAAAAATGGGTCAGATTTTCCCCAACCTCAAAGTTTCAGATACTGGGAGTTTCAGCAGTAGAGGGGAAAAGTTGACCTTTCATGAGTTGGACCATAATGATCTACTAAGAAATGAGGAACTGACAGCGGAATCAGTAATTCTGGGTTCAGGACTCCCAATAATTCCTCATATTTTACCAGACTTCCAAATGTCAATTTCAGCTACTTTTCGCAGCCGAAATCTCTGTGTGACGGTGACAAACAGAATTCAGATGGGGGCAGTAACCAATGTAACCAGCCCCACTAGAAGTAAGAGGCCAATCATAATGAGAGCCACAGTCCTACCAATATTACACACTTCCCAAAATCTTAATTAAATAATCCAATTCCCCCCCAAAATAAAATCAACCACAGAAGGAGTGACCTAACAAATTTTGATAAAACTGTTTTAACCCCTTGCAGGCCATGGACGTAATGGTTACGTCCATTGCTGCGCCTCTCAGGCGCCACGGACGTAACCATTACGTCCGGTTACCAGACCTCGGGGAAGCGCTAGCGCTCCCCCGAGGGCCGCGCCCCCACCCCCTCCAGGTCAGGGCAGGAAGGGGAATCGCTTCCCCTTCCACCCCCAGCACCCCTTGGCCCCCCCAGTGACGTCTGATGACATCAGCACGCGATCGCATGTTGACCTCATCAGAGGTCACCTCCCATTGCGCTGGAAGCATGCTTCCAGAGCAATTCGGAAGAGAAATGCAAAAGCATTTCTCTTCCACTTGGGAAGAGGGGGCCAACAGAGGCATGAAAGGAAAGGAAAGGCCTTTCCTTTCATGTCTCTGCAACCATTTCTGCTGCGCGACCGGGCAGCAGAAATGCCCACTAGACACCTGGGATTTTATTTTTTTAAATTGACATGAGGGGAGCGGCCCCTTGGGCAAGGGCCACTCCACAGGGGGGCAAATAATTTTTAGGCCATTTCTGACCCCTCTTAGGCCGATCTGCCCCCAGGGCAAATGGGGGCAGATCGGCCTAAAATGTGAAATGGGAAAATGTGATGTGTCCACTTTGTGTTTTTTGGCATTTCCTGACGCGGACGCTAGGCCTACCCACACAAGTGAGGTACAATTTGTATCGGGAGACTTGTGGGAATGCTGGGTGGAAGGAAATTTGTGGCTCCTCTCAGATTCCAGAACTTTCTGGAAACGTGGAGATAAATGGCTGTATTTTTCACCTCAATTTCAATATTCGTTTATTTCAGCTGTTATTTTCTGTAAGAAACACTTGTAGGATCTACACAAATTACCCCTTGCTGAATTGAGAATGTTGTCTACTTTTCAGACGGGTTTAGCTTTCTGGGATACAGCATTGGTTTCACACACATTTCTGTCACTAACTGGAAGGAGGCTGAAAGCACATAAAATAGTGAAAATGGGAAGATGGTGATTGTAGCACTGCAAACTCTTTTTTGATGCCATTTCCAGGGAAAAAAACACAAGCCTTCTTCTGCAGACCTTTTTTCCCATTTTTGTGAAACAAAAACGACATTTTCGCTGTATTTTGGCTAATTTGTTGGTCTCCTTCAGGGGAACCCACAAAGTCTGGGTACCTCTAGAATCCCTAGGATGTTGGAAAAAAGGGACACAAATTTGGCGTGAGTAGCTTATGTGGACAAAACGTTGTGAGGGCCTAAGCGCAAACTGCCACAAATAGCCAAAAAAAGGCTTGGCATCTGAGGGGGAAAAGACCTGGCAGCGAAGTGGTTAAGAAAGTGTTGTCAAGTTTGAAATAAAAATAAATTCAAAACACCAGTACACTCAAGGGCATGTTCTCAAACTGCATTTAGTAGTACTGCTAGAGGTATGAGAAAATGCTATTCACAAACCTTCCTGTTGATGTTCCATCGTCACATCTCTTATCCTTTTCTGTGCAAAGTCTCTGTACACATAGGCATGTGTTTTAATAATAAATGTAGGCAGGATAAGGAGTAGTACCTGGAAATTGGGGAATACCTATGACTACATGGGAGGAGGCATTAAGGAAAGGTTAGGGTGAGGCTTAGGGAGGGATGTGCACCCACCTAGAAGAGAGTAAGTCTATTCCTGTTCAGAAATTACACTTCTAAACCTACTTCAACAAACATGGACCCAAAACAGTTGTAAATGTACTCCAGCTCAGAGCTGGTGAAAGTCCAATGCCATACATGGCCAACCACTTGTACTGCAATACCCTCCCATAAAAAATAAAAGAGGTAGGGACTTAAAATAAAATCCAATATGAAATACTGTTAAATAAAACAAATATTTCAAATAGTCAAAAATCTAAAACATTATAGTTAAACAAATTATATAAAGATAAAAAAATGTATTTTACCATATTTGAATAACGTTTTTCAAAGTCAAAATTAATGTAACAATATTTATTAAAATAGAATTACATAACATTAAATGTATTCTATACATCACTGTTGATAACTACTAATAAATGTATTTTAGGTGAGTTTTTTTTATAGTTTAACCATCTGAAAAATGACTTTCATTCAATCTATTGTATTCAAAATAATTAAACTAAAGTTAATATTAAGCTGTTATTGCTGTAATTATTTTGTCTAAATTCAAAATAAACATGCCATTAGTTTTCAAAAATGTTGGAAATATAAATGTTTTTAGTATTGTTTTCAAATTTATTAATTTATTTTATTTTTTTACTTTTCCTATAATTTACCATAAGGATATCTCCAACACGGAGGCAGATATCTCTCTATGTTAAAGGTTAAGGATTTTTTTTTAAAGTATATTAAAATTGAAAACATGAGTACAATATCTTTATGTTTATTAATGTAAATTATTTTTATACATTTATTGTTTATGTAGAACAAAACAAAAAATACTGCAGCACAAGTAACCTAATTTTGAGGTCATTATTCAATAAATTTAAATAAATTAAACTAATATTACTTTTAAAGATTTCTTTAAAAAGCCCCTAAAGAGAAATGTTTATATATAAATATTATATATTACAAATTACATAACTGTGATGTATAGAATTCATTTGAATTGTTACTAAAGTATATCATAAAATAATGTCTCTTTGTAAATTATATTTACAGTTTTAACATTAAACCAATGTACTATATATATGAGTGGGTGTATATATATATACATATAGATAGATAGATAGATAGATAGATAGATAGATAGATAGATAGATAGATAGATAGATAGATAGATAGATAGATAGATAGATAGGGAAAAAATCAAAATAAGTTAATTTATTTTAACATTATTTGCTGTGGAATTTTATTTTAAATTTCTGTATTTCTATGGGGGTGGAGGAGGGCTTGCAGTATCAGCAGTTGACCATGTGTGGAATTGGACTTACTTCTGCTCCTTTTTGGCTGCTGCAAATCTACCCCCATAAAATCCTCTCCCGTCAGTTTAGGAGGAGGAGACATGCAAAACAACACTTTTGAGTAAGTTTACACTGGTAAATGATGTAAGGGTAACCTTAAAAGTGCAGATTTACTCAAGTATATGTTTATCTTTGTGATTAAGCCCCAGAGTTCTCAAAAGTTCTAAAGTTTCTCACTATCTAAACTCAATCTGTAAACAATATACTGAAAAACCTAGTTTCATCCACAGCATTGAGAATTAAACCGCAGCAGCCTAACAGTCTCATATTTCCACTTTTCACAAGACATAATGTGACTAGATTGCAAAATCTACTTCTTCACAGACAACTGAGCTTCCACGCCACAATTTCACCTTCGACCCTAACACAGATCCTGGAAGCCGCCTCATCGATTCAGATACCGAGTCACATACACACACCCACGCAAACATGCACACACAAATTAATGCATGAAAACTTGTAACCATATGTACACATTATACACACACTGTATGGATCTACATCCAGGGCTTCCTATAAGGTTTTGAAATTGGTACATTTATTACATGCTTTTGGAAGCTGAGAATAAACTGATTTCTTAGGGTATAATAGTAATGACCTTTGCTAATGGGAGTGCTGAACTGGTAAAACCAAGCTATACCTGCCTGATGAGCCCTGACTAGGGCAAAACCGCTTCTGGGTTTCTTGTGTTCTGGTTCAGGGAGGACCCGGCATGGCAGTTTGGGGTGGACTGTTTCCACTTGAGCATGGTCAAGGCTGATTTGAATATGTCTAGGTCCAAGCTGAGGTGTCATAGTGTGCAAACTAAGAATGGACTGGGATGAGGGCCGAGTAATTACCAAAGACTGAGATTAATTAAACTATTGTATCCATCACTTTTGGTGTGCGTTCTTGTGGCTAATCTCACAGTTATGTGCGGGTGGACGCGTGGGTAGAGCTCTGTTTATCGTTGCTCTATGTTTTCTTTTTGGGGATTTGCCAGTTTAGATACATGCAGAGATGCCAGGAGGCCTCTTCCGTGGTGGGCTGTATGAGGGCGTGGAAACATATTTGCAAAAGCGACTTCTGAGTATGGCTGCCTTATCTAAAAGCTCCCAATGAAATTAAATATTTTTGTGATACATTTCGCTAATCACGTACCGTTAATGATAATGGTGGCTGTCTAAATAGTTTAATGGGGAGAAAAAACTAGCCCCTTAGCACCAAGAAGAGAAGCATCAGCTCTTCCAATTTCCAACACAGTTGAATTTTTAATATCAAATGATGTGCTTAAGCAGGCCTTATTGCTAGCAGGCAATTTGCCCGTCCGAAATGAAAAACAGATTCAACACAGATAATGATGTCTGCGAATGATAAACAGTGCTTGCGAACACCTGGCTGGAAATATACAAAAGAGATTTAAATACACAGCCTCTGTGGAAAGGCTGTACATTAAAAGTGAAAAGAGAAAAATGAGTCAGGGCAGAAAGCATGTGTGTGACCTTTTGGCGAATATAAAACCAGTAGCTGGGCTAAAATAATGCTGATGAAATTCTGCAAACCTGTTTTGCTCTTCATATGTGTAAATGAATTATTTACCCTTCACTCTGACTACAAGACCATATGCATGTCTGGTATAACTGTGTTATCTGACCCGGCCCAGAGGCGATCAGAGAACCAGATTCAGAATTGGCACAATTTTCAAATCAGACATATATTTACCCGTGGAAGATAGCTTCTCTCCCAGGAGGCTTGAAGAAATTCAACCCCAAATATATTTTTTAAAATGTGCACAGATAGTGCAATTTAGAGCACATTTGTTCCAAAGTTTTCTGAAAAAGCAACATTGAATATACATGCCATCAGGAAGAATACTAGACTACCGGGGGAGCAATATATCTTCAAAGCAGTGAAATATGCATGTGCGGGTGAAGAAAATGTGTGGAAGTGTCGAAAACTGGAGACACAAACGAGAGTCAGTGCATACCTGACACCATTAACTCAATCAATAAATACTGGAACAAAACACTAGGCCCTCTAGAATAGTAGCTTTAAACTCAGTGCCAGGATATGATGCCCATCGCTGTTATTCTTGATTTAAGAGACTTTGGAATTGTTCTGTGCTGCTAATAATAGAATGCTAAATATGACATTTTGTCAAGGGTGCCGCTCATGTATGCCAGAGTACCTATCAAAATGCCAGCTGTTCAGAGGTGATCGCTGATGTCTAACAAGGTCAGTGCAGTTCATCTGTTTTTCAGGAGACAGCTCACTGTGCCAGGGAGCTACATAGAGGGTCCACTGTACTTTGCTGCGTGTTACTTACTACAAAGGCCGAGGACGTAGATAGCAAGGTCATTCACTAAGTCACAGTCACTCATCTGATGCCCGTATGCTCCTGTATAAGAAACACACACATTGATATGGCAGGTTCCTCGCCGCTTCAGAAGCTATATGACACTGGCATGTCTAGCATCATTGAAAAGCCAGAATCCAGTGTCTAGATAAACGGTAGCATCATCACGTCAGAGAGCAACTAGCCCCAGAATGTAAGTCAACATTGCAGTGCAAACATCGACAACCCCGCCACAATCCACTTAGCCACAGATTCTACAGCACCATTATCATCCAAGAATCTTCATCATTTAAGTATAAACAACATAATTTTCACGCCACAAAGTTGCCCAAGAATGTAAATCCTGCTTCAGTGGAAGCTCCATTGCCAACATGTGACCCACTTTAACACCCCTCCACGCCCCTCCTCGCCCTCCCACTCGCATGGGCCTCACCGAACCACACACCAGGAGCTGCGGGATCAGAGCTGCATGAGCGTGGAACTGTGGGGGCTGTCCACTCACAGCAAACCCAGTAGCAGCCCGAGCCCCCCACGCCCCACTGCAACGCCACAGGAAGTCTGTGCCTGCATCCTCCCTGGTGGCACTTCCATCTTGAGCTCGGTGGAGCCTCTGATCCACCCCCTCCTCCTTCTCTGGTCTTCCACAGATGAACCTCACATGCCCAGGACTGCATATGCTCTCCAGGAACACTTTCCAAATTGCCTTTTTTCCCAGCATTAAAGAACAAACTACAGGTAAAAAATTCCTGCTCTTAGTCATGGGATCAAGTGGGCCTCTCAAATGAGTGCGGACAGTGGCAGAACTATCCGTGCGCCTAGATGGTCTGTTCGGCTCTGTTGTTGGTTGCTAGGGATATCTCATCTGAGAAGACACATGTCTGACAGCCAATGGCTTACAGACCTATCTGCAGATGTCTCTAGTTATCCTGCTACAAGACCAGATACTGTAAGCCAGGTCACAAAGTCTTTTGTAGGGTGATGCAAATATGGTCTACATCCACAAAGCAACAACTTTTCAACGCTTCACAGCTGTTACTTGCAATTGACAACAAAAGGGAAAAGGAGTAGGACGAAAGCACCAGTCAGTGCGTTTGTGTAAGACAAGTAACATCTATTACATGTTTTCACAGCTGAGAGCAAACAGTAAACATGATTGCAAGTTGCAGAATTATTCAACCTATGCTGCGTATATGAAAGATGAGTTGATTAAGGATAGTAGGCACGAGTCACCATTTTACAAGGATATCGTATATTAGAACATATATTGCATGATGTGTAAATTATTCATGAACTGCTTGGATACAGATGGAAACTTGCGACATGACTTAGTTACACACTTGCTGATTGAGACCTTAATTACAATTCATGGAAATTTCTCATTTTTCAAAAGACATCAGAGAATCGACTCATAGTAATTTATTTGGAAAAGAGATAGCAAATGCACTGCCAAAACGAGCTTCGTGGATTTTGACAAAATTCTATAATGGACAAATGCTAAGAAGCACAGTGTTTACAGGTGTGCCAAACACTACTGCACTACTAGAACAGTTTACCTTTAGAATAAACCAAGAGACCCTAATGCAAAGATATGGAGCACATTGATTCGTGGTGATAAATTGACTCAGCAACAAATGCACTCGTTTAGCAATCGCTATTAAACAGAGCAGTAATACTCGGTGGTGTGTAGAGTGACACCCAGCACAAACCCGCTTAAGCAACAGCGGAGGATGCTCCTTCTCCTGCCTTGCTGCCAACTCCTGGAATGACCTTCTCCTCCGAACCTCACCCTCCCTCCCAGAGCTCAGAAGGGGACTCAAAACCTGGCTTTTTGCTTGATCCTGCCTTCAGCAGTAAGAGCCAAGCGCCTGGATATCTTTCTGGTGATTGGCCGTGCTCTACAAATCCTGATTGGTTGATTGACTGACATACACCTCACAAGCATGCGCGAAGGCGTCCTGTTGCTGGACACACATGAAGGGTTTAATAAAAGGCCTGAGGGGCTCTAGCCTTAGCTCCAGACAGTTTACTAGCAGCGTGCAGTGACGTACCACAAAATGAGGAGGCCATCCTGCAGAATGTGGTAAGGAGGGCCCCTGAAGGGCTGGGGGCCTTGCAACATAGGGTCTGTAGCGGCCTGCCGTTCGCCCAGGTGTCAGCGTACATTGGTCCAACTGCACTCTACAGCAGTGTTACTGTCCATGTTCAAATAGAGATGAGTGATACAAATGTCTGGTAGTTATTTACCGTGAATTTCCACTGTGCCGCCGCGTTACCTCCAAGTCCTAAAAGAAAGCTCAGGTGTAAGAAGCCTGCCACTGGAGTAACAAAGGCTCCCGCAACCCCCGCGGTGCAGGGGGAGAGTCCGGGCTCCAGGGGGCCCCCTCTGCACAATACACTGTGCAGGGGAGACTGGCCCCTGACTGGGTCCAGGAGGAGGGGGCCCCTGACTGAGTCCAGGAGGAGGGGGCCCCCTCCAGGTAATTTCGTTACGCCACTGAGCCTGACCAAATGAAAGAGAAATCTAGAAGGATAATTCTGCAGAGGAGGGAAGGATAAAAAGTAAGCAAGGGTGGCGCTACTGGGAGCAACACCACACTATTGCCAGGGTGTCCCCCGCTGAAAGATATTTTAACCCACAGAATTATATTTTGCCTAATCATGTTTCTCCTCCGGGGCACCGGTGCACTGGAGCCGCTGTCTGACCTTGTCCTCCGTCCCTAGTTCCATGTGTGGGCTCAGGGCAGGACATGGCAGGCGCGGTCTCACCTGTGCTCAGTTACATTTTGAACGAGGCTGTAGGCCACGCGCAGGATGTTCCGCCGGCAGACCGCGGAGTCCTAAAACTCTCTCTTTCAACGCATTCACCCTTTCGCACTGCGCACTTTGAAGGGTTCACAAGGAAACGAGGGTAACATCCTCTGGTCAAGAAGTACCTTTGACATCTGCCCATAATACAGAAACACTGCGCTGGCGCAAAAAAGAGGCAGATCAATTAACGCTAGCTGATGCTTTCTGAAACTCCTCCGGTACACCGTTGCCATTTGAAAACTATTTACAATTACATACTTTATTTCTTACAAACACAATCATCGCATGCTTTCCCACTGATGAAAATACCCTGTGTCTCATTCTGTATTAATAAGGCTGTTAAATTAGATTTGCCCTGCTTTTGCACCAGCGCAAAGCTTGTGTAATGTGCCCCAGTGATTCAGTGCGGCCAATGCACGGTGTTTTAAAGACACAAAGCTTTACACAGAAAGGCATACTTCCTGCATGACTGACATCTCTGAATGAGTTCAGCTTCGGCGATGATCTCGGAAAGTGAAGCCATAGAAAAAAAAAATTAAAAAACAAACACACAAAAAAACAACAGCAATGGTGCTGACAGCAACGTTTGTGCATGTGGGGAAAACTCTCAGGTCAGGTCACCGTGAATGGAGCAAACAACGACCCAGCTGCTGTAAAGCACACCTGAAGAGACGCCAAGGCCCTGCACCCTATCAGCGCCCTCGGCAGCTTCCAACAAAATACACTGCATCTCCACTGGACGCGAGTCACGAAAACAAGGCCATCTTTCAACCCTGACTTCACATCAAAACAAAGAGAAAGACTTGGATTCGGACCAGTTTCCAGACACTGCTGTGACCCAAGAAAAAGAGTTTTATTTGAAACGCATTCGAATAGGCAAAACAAGCATTGGCAAATCCAACAGACTTGGCGCTGGCTGCCAGCCTTTTGTCTTTGTCAATGATGCTTGGTTTTGGTTTGGGTTTCACAAAACATTATTGCTGGAGAAGCTGCTGAGCTCTCAATCTGAAAAAAAAAACACTTACTAAACACAGAAAATATTTTTTCGTCTCATAAAGCAGACATTTTCTATACTGGCTCCTGGCATTAAAGCAAACTACTTTCCGTGTGCAAATATGTTTGAAATGGGGACTGTGGTTGGCAGTCACTTTGCATTCTGACCAAGCAGAGAGCCTCAGTCTATTGAGGGTAAGGGAAATACACAAGCTCAGATAACCCCTGCTCACCCCCTTGGTAGCTTGACACAAGCAGTCAGGCTTATCTCAGAGGCAATGTGCAAAGTATTTGTACAAACACACACAGTAACACAGTGAAAACACCACAAAAGGATTCCGTAGCAGCTTAGAAAAATAGTTAATATTCATCTAAATCAAACATGTCAAAAATTACAAAAATCCAACATACACAAGTAAAGATATAATTTTTTTAGATTAAATCCCAATAAAAACACTTAAAAACAGAATAGCTTCAACTGGGGCTATTACAACATCATTGACAGAGTCGTTTCCAGTAGTCTGACCCCACTCACGGGGTGGGTGACACGGGTCACGGAGTCACACGGACCCCCAGGTACAGTACCTTTGGTAATGATGAAAACAAGCCACTGCACAGTCGGGGAAGTGTGGTATTGCTGGATCCAGGGGCAGCATTGGTTTCCTACTGCAGAGCAGGGGAGATGATGCAACGTCAGTGAGAGGCAGGGTTGATGTAACCGGCAGGACAAAAAACAATTGGCGACTTCTCAGGGTCGCAGTCGTGCTACAGAGTTCCAGGGGCCGCATCAGTGACACAGCACTCGGGCTCATGGAGTTGCGGGACTTCAGCGAGGCTGCAGCGGTATTGGGCCTGCGGTGTCAGTCGTGGTCATCGCACTCCAGCGGGGACCACAGCTTCGTGTTGCAGGCAGCGGTACAGAGTTGTGCAATGGTGCCGGTTCTTGAGTCTTCTGGCGTTGTTATGCCTGGATCTTCTTGTTTCTCACCAGAACTCACTTCCAAGGGCCCAGGAACTGGATTGGCACCACTTGGCAAGCCAGGGTCCTCAGCAGGAGTACCAAGGTGCTGGCAGGTGATGTTTTTGATGTTCCTGAGACTTCTTAACAGGACAAGCTCAGTCCAAGCCCTTGGAGAAACTTCAGAAGTAGGATTTCAGAAAACAATGTCCAGTCCTTTCCCTCTTAAGGCAGAAGCATCAGGCCAGCACAGCAAAGCAACAGGCA
Source organism: Pleurodeles waltl (assembly GCF_031143425.1). NCBI lineage: Eukaryota > Metazoa > Chordata > Amphibia > Caudata > Salamandridae > Pleurodeles > Pleurodeles waltl. The sequence goes on from NC_090442.1 coordinate 887,940,367, forward strand.
GAGTGGCAGGTCCTCCTCAAGCATCAGGCTCTTCTCCTCGGCAGACATTCCCTTTGATATAGAAGTAATCTAAAGTTATGGGGTCAACATTCCAATATTTATATTCATTTATGCCTTTGAAGTAGGCAAACATCAAAGGAAAGTCTTTGTAGTGCACAAGACCTTGTCTTTTCCTTGCCCTGCCCCAGACACACTCTAGGGTGTTGGAGACTGTATTGTGTGAGGGCAGACAAAGCCCTTTCAAGTACAGGTATCAGCTCATCCCCCCACTCTAACCCAGGAAGACTTATCAGGATTTGCAGGACACACCTGAGCTCCCTTTGTGTTACTGTTTAGAGGGAATTCACAAACAGCCCAAGTGTCAGTCTGACCCAGACATGTATTCAATAGCCAGGCAGAGGCACAGAATGGTTAAGCAAGAAAATGCCCACTTTCTAAAAGTGGCATTTTCAAACAGACAATCTAAAAAAACAACTTTACCAAAAGATGTATTTTTAAATTGTGAGTTCAGAGACCTCAAACTCCAGAGCTCACTCTGCATCCAATGTGAAACTACACTTAAAATATATTTAAAGGCAATCCCCATGTTAATCTATGGGAGAGATAGGCCTTGCAATAGTGAAAAACGAATTTGGCAGTATTCCACAGACATGTAAAACACAGCAGTACATGTCCTACCTTTTAAAGTCACTGCACCCTGCCCATGGGGCTGCCTAGGGCCTACCTTAGGGGTGACTTAAATGTAGTAAAAGGAAAGTATGGTCCTCACAAATGGGTACACTTGCCAGCTCGAATTGGCAGTGCAAAACAGCACACACAGACAATGCAGTGGCAGGTCTGAGACATGTTTGCAGGGCCACTCATGTGGGTGGCACAATCAGTGCTGCAAGTCCACTAGTAGCATTTGATTTACAGGCCCTGGGCATACACTGTGCACTATACTAGGGACTTACCAGTAAATTAAATATGCCAATTATGGAAAACCAATTACCAATATCTCTTAGACAAAGAGCACTTGCACTTTAGCACTGGTTAGCAGAGGTGAAGTGCCCAGAGTACCAAAACCTGCAAAAGTGAATTACAGCACAGGAGCCAAAAAAAAGGCGATCAGAAGCAAAAAAGTACAGGGAAACCACTCTGAGAGCTGCTAGGGCTAACAATATGCTCATTCTGAAAGGGCGGTATGCTGTCACACATTTAAGTTAGCCAATGGCCGACGTGGGATGACGCACTGCCCATGCTGTGTGCTGTAGTGGAGGGAAGGGAAAAATGTGAATGACACAATAACAGACCAATGACTGAAGAGCTGGGCTGAAAGCTCCTATAAGTAAGCATATTATACATATCATTTTGGTAAAATCACAAGTTCACTCCAGCAAAATAATAAACAAACAATATGTATTGTCCTTACTACTTAACATTTGCTGTATATAATACCACGACTAGTACTACTAGTTATAATAATAATACACGTTTTCAAGTGTCCTTTGCTCATAAACCATCCAGCAATTTATTACTAAACAGTCCTCATAATATTCTTCATTAATATGGGAGGTTAGGGACAACTGGGCTAGGCGGAAGATTACGTGTATGTTCAAAGTAAAACCATTATGGCTCAATAGAACAGATATGTTCATTATAACATGTGTGAGACATCCTCGCATCATTTCACCACCTTGTCTTCTTTCTGGAAACCGAAGATAGCTGAAAGTAAAGTTTTGTTCTTAAAGATCGCTCGTACATGGCCAGTGTTTCTAATCCCTCTGGTGAGGTATCTACCCACGGAGCTACTCATCTCTTGGATAAAAAGATAGGAAATACCTTCAAGCAAACAGTAGATGTATTGTTCCTTTTCATTCATATTCTCTGGTTTACCGCCTTAATGCAAACCTCAGGTGAAAGATCTGGTTTATCTTCCTGCACAGGAGGTAGGCCTGGATATGTTTAGAATCCCACAATCTACTCACTTTGAAGAGTGTCTATGCAGATATTCGAAACATTTGAGACGTTCTTGCTTCGTGAACCAGGTGCTTATGACCCAGATTCAAGGTGACTTTTGCCCTGTGTAAGCCTCAGTCGCCTCAGCAAACCCCAGCGTATACAGCCCCCAACCCCGCTGTGTAAGTGTTTCATAGGGGAACAATAACTACTCCAGTGAGCAGACACAAAATGCATTTATTCTATGTGAGAAGCAGAATATCAGATGTGAATCCTATCCAACCATTTTTTAGGGGCTGGAGCAAAAACACCTTTAAACAGTTGGCCACCTGTGATTGTAGGTTGTGTTGTTTTGTGCTTGCTTTTACTCTCACTACTGTTCTAGAAATCAAAAGACCAGCTATCTCTCAAAAACAGTATTTCCTTGCACTGTAAAATCGAGCATTGGCAAAACCGTTAGCTCTCACCGTTGGGACTGATTAACTTTGCCAATGGGTTTAGCCATGCTGTACCTCATCTCCGATGTTGTACAGCATGCCTAAAAAGAGAGCAAAAAACGCCCATGATGTGGCCTACAAAAAGATGCAGGTGTTTTTTTCTTCTTTTCCGATCCAAGTTAGACTGGTTAACAAAAAGAAAAAATAAAGTAGCGCAACTGGGCGGGGGGACGCAACAAGTGTGCAGGGAAGCACCACAGAGGAGGAACAGAACAATGGACGATTTCGGGGTCGGGAAGAAACAGCAGGGCGAGGAAGCTGCAGGTGGAAGCAGTACTGGGAATGCAGGTGGGGAAAGAAACACAAAGGGTGCAGAGAGGGAAAAAAACAGAGAGAAGGAGACACATGGGCGGAAACCAAACTGATGGATGAGAGCGCAACCTGCAGCTGGGAACAGGAAAACAGGCAAAAAAGCAATGCGGGTAGCGAAGCGCACGGAGGAGAATGCATAATGGAAGGGTGTGCAGAGAAGCACAAGGGCAGAGGAAGAGGAATACAGGTGTGGCAGAGTGGGGGAGGTACATGATGGTGGCATACACTGTTGTTGAGTGCTAAAAAACAGAAAAAACATAGCGCCTGCAAAGTGAGAAGTGAAAAGACACAAGTAATCAGTGGCGGCCCGTCCTTTAGGACGGCGGGGCCAAGCCCCCCACCTTTTGCCCCCCATGAAGAGTGTCTGTCAGGCTGAACAAAGGTCAGCCTGACAGACACTCTTCATGTTCAGGTCAGGCAGCCAGGAGCAGACATGCGCGATTTGCGCAGACTCCTTGCTGCCTGAGCTGAACTTTGCTGGGCTGAGGAGATCACAGCTCCTATGGGCGTGACCTCCTCAGCCCAGCAAAGGTGCCTCGAGGCACTCCCCTGGGTGACGAGGAAAGCGTCACCAATTGACACTCTCCCTGGGCGCTTCAGTTTAAGCCCTGAAGTGCCCAGGGCGACTGTCAATCAGTGACACTTCGTCACAGAGTGGGGTGGGGTCAGCAGTCTCACTGACCCAATCCCAATCTGTGACGAGGCTGGGACTGCTGCCTTCCCTCATTGGCTGACCTAAGGTCAGCCAATGAGGGAAGGCAGCAGTCCCAACCCTCCTGGGACCTGGAGGCCGAAGGTAAGTGTGTGATGTTTCAAACTGAATGTTTGGTGCATGCGTGCATGTTTGAATGGTATGAATGTTGTTAATGGATGTGCATGCGTGTCTGTGTGTGAAAGAATGAGAGTGTGTGTGTGTGCCTCGCCCGCCCCCCTCCTACCTAAAGCTGTCGGCTGGCACTGCAAGTAATGCATTCATGCGCCAGGCAGGGAACAAATGCATGAAGAGGAATTAAAGCCCAAACGTTGTAATGAATAACAAGCAAGTAAAGGAAAGTAACAATGAAGGCAACCAATGGTAAGCAAAAGGTGGGCCCTAAACCCACTACAAGCTGACAATACATCTTTCAAACACACAGCACATGCGCTGTCTAGTAGGTGAGGCCTAATGAGTACTCAGAGTTCTTTTCTTGTCCCCACCCATTCCAGAATTATTTCAATAATTTCATTTATTTGTGAAGTCTATGGAAAAAGTTTAACAGCAAATTCAGTTTATGTTGCTTGCAAAAAAAGTTTAGATTTTGTATCTTCTATTAAAATAATAGGAAATGCAGGGAAACTCAAGTTCTAGTTATAAAAATCTGCATTCATGTGGAAAGTTAGACTATTCACTTGCTAATTCAAGATTTGTGTGGATGACGTTCATGAAGCTGAAAGGTATGATTTAGATTTTGTGGTATCAACCATTCACTACACCTCAGGAGACCATAATAAACAGGAGGAACCACTATCGGTGGTTGGTGTATGAAATCCCATGTTTGTATTCTATTCCGTATTTCGAGTTTCTTTCCGATACCAGAGGACCGTCCATTAACAGCCAACTAAATCAGGCTTTAAATCTTCAACACATGTGGCAGAATCACAATTGTGGTGACTTTTTTGTGGCTGCAGGCATTATTTAGAATGGTCTGGGTTGTTCCATGATGTGTTCTGCATGGTTCAACCTTGAACACTTTCCTCAAAAAAGACACTTCCTTTATGAGAAAGTTAGTCCCATTTCACAAAAGCTAGGGCGGGTTGAGTTTGATGTAGGGCACACCATATTATACCACTTGAATGTTTATAATGACATATTCTCCACCTGGAAGACATCTTTCAAAATAAATACATCAATAGACAATTAAGTGTCTTCGGGCTGTACTAAGTAAGGGCGCTGTCAGTAAACTGGTATAAGGTGACAACGAAAATAAACAGCAGAGAAAAACAACCTGTGGGTTTAGCCTTGGCAAACATGCAGTGATTTATTTTTGTTTACAAAAATATGAAAAAGACATTAAACGTTTAGAAATGAAAAATAATAAAAAATAACAATGTTGCATCTAAAACTGGTGTGCATACGTTTGCAAAGAAAAATAAGTAGAAAATGTACCATCACAATAGGCGGATATAAATTAAAGTAAAACATACGTAAAACATGTCATCAAAATGAAGGACTGGCCCACCAGTGCAGACACAGCGGCCCTCGCACTGAAGTGCGCTCCTCTTCAAGCGGATGTGCACATGTAATGAGGAGAATGCTGTCAGTGCGGAGAGCAAATGGCTGAAGTGAGCCACTGCTCCAAGCTGTATTCTGCGTGTGTGTGGGGAAGGATTCAAAAACATGTTTAGGAGGTAATGAATCACCATGTATGGCCAGAAGTGTATAGCCCGAACACATAGAATCCAGTGCCCAGTTTGTAAAAGAGTGCCCGTGCCCAAAACTCTGCTCAGAAGCCCGCGGCTGGTGAGATTAAATGTCAGCATGGCGTATACCAACGCTGCCTAGTCTTGAGTTCACCTCAGTCCTCTTTAATCCACTATTAGACACTCTCTTCCCTATTAGTTCACTCTTGCAGGTTCCTGATTTCTCCCTTTATGACGATGTTTCTGTTTTCTCCTCCACCACCTTTCACTTTGCTTTTCCCTCTCCCGCTCTCTGTATATCCTGGCTGCAGGAAAATAAGCGCCGGTCCCCGAAAATGAGGTACAGTGGCCCCCACCACCAACACCAGCTCAAATTAATTACTGATAGAATTCAGTATTTAAGAAGTTTACCGACCCTAAATCCCACTTGCAAATTCATGGAATCCACTAGCCTGGCTCGTGTTCTGCTGCTGTTACTGGTGGGATCACGGCTGTTTAAAGATGAGAGGCACGTTGAGGAACGACCTCTGAACCTGTGGTGAATAGAGCTATAATCGGGCACAAACATTCCCACCAGTTTTTCACATCGAATGTGTGCAACTAACTTTAGTGGTAAAAACACTGAAGTATGTGTCATATTGGGTATCTCCAACATACAGACTGGCATAGAACAAGTTGAATCTTATACACATGTGACATTGGGACCGATGTGTGGAGACAGGTCACAAATATACTAGTAAGTTGCATTGCAAAATTTCCAGTCACGGGGGCTTACAGAGGACTTGCCTAATGAATAATAATTAGACAGTTCTCTATCTGAGAACACCTGCGATTGGCTACAAAACCAGAGACGGTGGACTGCAAAAAAAACATTTCCTAAACGGGAAACATCATTTGTAATGCAGCCCTTGCTCATCATAAAAATATGTTTTTTTAAGAATATGTATTGTTTAAAAAAAAGTCTCTTTTTGAAGACGCCCCAAGGATCACTGCCTGATCCCCTCGAAATCGTCCAACACAATTACCAAAAGGAATGCTGTCTAATTGGGACAGCTCGCCCTTTACGAACTGATTCCCACCTCCTTTTAGGAGTCGGTAACTCAATCGATAGTTTGCATCCGGAATAGCGGCCACTAACGACTGATAGGTGCTTCTGCACCTCTTTATAGTTCATGATCTAGCAGCAAGTGCGGCCGAAAGAGCATCAATAAACACCCGTTCAAAAGGAAGAGATTTCACAAGAGATTGCTTTAAATAATGAAAATAAAGATTTTTTTATGTCACCCACTGCCACTTTCCACGCATGCAGAACGCATGCACCGTTAGACTCTAGGAACGCACAGGAGTAGGAAACCCTCAAGTGCATAATTTTCCCAAATGCATTTTTGGTCAAGTATTCGTGGGCATTTCGGATTTGGAGTAACTAGTGGTAAATTTCCTCGCGGTGAATAAGTACTCTCCTCATTTCGGGAATTTGTTTGCGACTCGGGCCCTTTATGTTTATTTCAGAGGCTCTCGCCGCCAGATGCAAAGCAGCGGAATACATTTCCTGGGAGAGATCTGAGCGCTGTGCGCACCGGAGGCAAGGTGCTCACCGCGCGAGCTTCTGTAGTGCCTGTCACTCGGCGAGGGCGCGCGCCGCCATTCCTCCTCATTAATTTCCGCTGAGAGGTCTTTGATTTTGACGGATGCGCGCGCTCCTGTGCGTGTGAGAATAGGGCCCCTCAGGAGGCGTGCGGCCCGTCCATATGAACGAGCACTCTCCGCCTCGCTTTATTTATTTGTATCATTCGTTACTATGACGCCTCTTACTTTCTGAAGGGATATCTTTGTTCATCACGACTCCTCGGGGTCTGCCTTCCCCACTGCCGAGCGGCTTCGCTAAGACAAATATGTCTTCCTAGTAATGATTGGTATAAGCTTGACAGTCCTTTAAACAAAGGGTATTATCATTCCCTTCGCGCGGTGCACAAGTCACTCATCCTTCCATGTTATTTAGATTGGCTGCACCTCTCTGCTTCTGAAGCTGAACTCGTCGCTGGGTTTCCTAATGGCTTTGCTGTAAAAAAGCACAGTTCGAATTCATGGTCACAGATAGATGCAAGCTTTCATCCTCCTGGGGTTGATTAAATAAGTATGATTGGGATGGGTAACAACAGACATCTGGTACCTGCCAACCATGCCAAGAGTCCTCCTTTCTGTGAACAGGAGCTCTGCAAGTATGCACTTTATGTCATCAAACTCCAAGGTGGGTTCGCCTTACAACGAGAGGAAGGCTGCAGCTGAGGGCCACAACTTAGTGGTAGTGCCAAAAACCCTAACAATTCCTCACTTTTCTAATAAGCACAAACCCTACTCTGCCGTTGCTAAGGCCTATGCTTACTTATTGGGAGCAAGGTTTACACCACCTATTCACCACTTTCATTCACCGGGATTGATGGGCACCAAACAAGAGCTGTATCCTTCCTGACTCGCAAGAGGTAGAGCGAGAGAATACAGCACTTATACTACTGTCTCAAATTGATCAAACCACCTGCAGGTTCACAAAGTGGTTCAAACGCCCCCACAAAGATTATTTTTAGGCCTGGCTTTGTAAAGCAGCTGGCTGCATAGACGTATTGTTACACTGTGGGGTCTTTGGCTCCATCCAGAAACCTGCCTTTCTCTCACTTCATGCTATTGGCATATCATTTCACCTTTTATCAAGCGCTCACACAGTTTATTAAATTGAGTAATTTATCTAGTATATGCATTACATACAAAAAGCAATCTGTGATTTTAATGTGCCAAACAGCATTTTTGCATCCAATGTATGCAAAATGCACTCATGTATACCTCTATTAGCATGCATAGGTACATTAAAGCCATACCTATTGGTTTTGCAAATCCTTGTTTGCCTTTGCACCCTGATACTGTTCTCTCTGGACACCTTTAGCAACAGAAACGCAAAGAACTCCACAAAGTTTATTACATTTGCAAATGGAAAACCTGGAATTGGCAAACGTGAAAAATATGGAACTATGAGTCCTCATTGCAGAAAAGCGCTGTGAATGCAGTAAGAGGAACACGGTAATTAACGTTGACGGTAAAACGCCATGAGTGAATAAAGGTGCAATACAACTTGGCATTAACATTTACACCATGGGTTGCTGCTCATGGCAAAAATACGACCAGCTGTGAATGTGTTACTATCGGCGTTAATTGTATTACTGCTAGGATCTCCATTACAGATTTACATAATGCTCACGATTCATGGTAATTACAGCCCAAAATATGGGGGATCCGAGGCAAAGTCAGAACAAGCTGCCTGTGACTCAAGTGAAGGATAGGCATAGTCACCAAACACTCAGCTCATGTCAAATGGGTGAGTGCATACCAGGAACAGTGTTCCTGCAGTTTCCATCTGTTTTGCCAATGGCGTTTTATCGAACCAGTAATGGTAATACTTAATTACAGTACCACTGAGAAGACGCCCCAGCACAGCACAGGTTCTCAAATGGAGATCTTCAGGTGAGGTAATTGCAGAATTTGCTAATATGAGTCCATAGCAGAAATGTACATGCCTGTTTCTCTTAAAACACACAGATTTCTGAAAGTACATTACAGGCAATAATCATTGGTTTTTACCCCACTTGCTATATATTTTGTTTTTCGAATCTATTTCACATACATGACAGTATTTCAAGTTATAAACGCTCCTCATACAAATTATGCTTGTTAATTCTTTGTCCCTTTCACAGGTTCCTGCTTGTCAAAGTTTAGAAATATTTCATCAAGCAGTACTGAAACATAGTACCACAAAGAAGCTTTTGCAAAAACAAAACTGCAAAGTTACCTGTGGCAGCAGCCCGCGTGTACTAGTCTTGGATGATGAATTATTCCGGGAATAAGGAGTAAATTTAAGGTTTGGTGAAGTGCACGCCAGTGAGATAGGAAAAGTAGCTTTTAGGTCACCAGAACTGGCTGATGTCCTGAAATTCTCCCAGGAATATATTTTCAGGATGCAACTAATGATTGCGATGGAGGGTAGGCCATCTACAGAGTCCATGCAGGGTCCACTGAAAATGTACCTTTGATGGAGCAAAGCACTGACATCAAGGGCACGTTGTGCCGTTTTTGTAGAAATCAGCTGCAGAACCCACACCTGAGGCCCAGGACTGGAGAGGGGAACCTCTGGCAAGGATGGGACTCACAGATGGCAGAATCCAGCAGCAACAGGAGAGTTGCAGGCAGCCTTTGATATCCATGAGAATGCAGGGAACAGGGGGCAAGCCAACAACCCCTTGGAGAAACTTGGGTTCAAGGATGTAGAGAACAGGTCCAATCCTTCCCAGAGGCAGCAGGCACATGGGCCAACATAGCAAAGCAAGTAGCAAAACGGCAGTCTGTCCTACAGCACAGCACAAAGCAAGCAGAAGGCCAACACAGCAATGCAGTTGCAGAGTGGCAGTCCCTCCTGGAAGCACAGCAGTCCTTCTTCCAGGCAGAATGTCCTTGGTTCCATTAGAGTTCTGATTTGGTAGGGTTTGGGGTCCAGTACTAATACCCAAATGTGCCTTTGAAGTAGGGGAGACTTCAAAGAGGCCTCTGAAGACCACAAGGTCTTTATTCCCTAGCTCCAGACACTCTACAGTGGGTTATGCAGCCCTTTGTGTGGGAAGAGGTACAACCCAGGTGTAAGTAAGGTAGTGCTAAGCTCAAACAGCCCATCAAGTCAGTTAATAAGCCATTAAGGCCCTTTAAGTCACACCTAAGCTCCCATTGTGTGTAACTCCCGGGAGGGAATGCAAAAAGTCCAGCTGACACCAACCCCAGAAATGTATTCAGCGACAGGCAGAGGCACAGAATGGTTAAAGTAAGAAAATGCCAACTTTCTAAAAGTGGTACTTTCAGACTTACCATTTAAAATCTGACTTCACCAAAAGTTGAGATTCTAAATTGTAAGCCTGCAGACACCAACTCCAAATTTCTATATTTTTCCCAATTGGAAGTTACACTTAAAGGCTGCTTCAAGGTGACCTGATGTTAACCTATGGGAGAGAAAGGCCTGACAGTAGCGAAAAACGAATATAATAGTCTTTCAGTACCAGGACATGTTAAACTTAATAGTACATGTCCAACCTTTTAAATTAATTGCACCCTGCCCTTGGAGCTAACTAGGGCCTATCTTAGGGGCGCCTTATATGTGATAAAAAGGAAGTTTTGGGCTTGGCAACTGGGACTTACAAGTAGATTAAATACACCAATTGTGGAGAAGCCAATGTTACCATGTTTTGAGCAGAGAGCACATGCACTTTAACACTGGTTAGCAGTGGTAAAGTGCCCAGAGCCCTAAAGTCAACAAAAACAAGTTCCGAAAATGAGGAGGAGGAAGGCAAAAGGTCTATAGAATACACTGAAGAAAGCACCATTTCCAACAATCAAGTATTTATTAACTGTATGCATCAAGTAGGCCATGGCATTCCCATGACTATATTTATAGAACTTTAATCATGGGACTTCTTCCCATTGCATCTCTGTTTGCCTTCCTGAATTGGAGCAACCCTGTCCAATATTAGCAGAACCTAAACTCTGACTTGAAAGCAAAGCTCAGCATATTGACTAAAATATTTCATGTAAATAATATTGCATCATAATATCATCAATATGCTATACAAGAGTTAAGTCAATACAGTAATTATTTGACAGACTGTATACAGATCTAAGCTTATGACAGGGATTTTTAGCTTGAGAAAAATGATAGTGTAATTAAGCTACAAGTGTGATCTTTACATTTATGGCTGATCGCTCTGATCTCAGGGCATTTTCAATGAATATTGTTTTATAGATGTATTGCTGATTTGCTCTTAATACCTTTATATTCTAGGGCTCCTGAAGTATAATTTTCAGGTTAAAAATATTTTTTTTCAGAGTAGGTTCGGTTTACTGTAAACCCTGTCTTTTGACACAAGCATGAAATATTTATCTAGTTGGAGTAGACTTGTTTTACTCAGACTTATGCTATTTAGTAGGATAATGCCCCACATTTGTGAGTGCTGACTTTTTAAAATCTTTTTTAATGTTTTTCACACAAAGATCCACATGATGAAAGAGAAAGAGAACATGAAAGACTAATGGCCATTCCACAAAGTTTTAGTAAAAACAAATGGTTAACTGACATACAGTGTATGCTATAGCTTTCAGGTTTTTTGCAATTAAAGAATATTTCTATATGGTCAGTGAATCCTCTTTTTCCAATCCTTTGGTGTCAGGAAAGTTCTACAATTTCCATGATGTTGTGATTTTACTTTACTGCTAATTAGTGTTCTCATACATGCTAATCTTAATCTGGCTAGCTTTGGTCTGAATGAAGAACTTGTAAAGCGTGGCAAATCACATGTGAGGGTCTCAAGGCGCTGATCAGGAACAGGGAGATTAAGTAATTTGCCCAGAATCACAGGATGTTGAGCCGATGCTGAGTCTCAAACCTGGTTGCCCCAGCCCCGAAGTCATCAGCTCAGGCCATTACACTACAATAACATTTCTCAATGATTGTGAATGATCCACAATATGTTACTTTCTGAGTGCTAAATATATTTGCATTATTTCCCTTACCTAATACCGCTGCATTTTATTCTCTATCTGCTTGGTAAGTGTGTCTTTTGTTGTCATTATGAAGATGCAATGCTAGAATTTATGGACAAACTTTGTTATAAGGAATAACAGACTTGTGGAACATGGGATGATATATCTTCTGATGCCTAAGTGGATTCATGTACTACATTTTTCACTTGTCCCAATTGTTTGGTAAGAGACACATTGCTTTCACACGCTGCGCCTTGGGTTTTCCTACCTGCTGAAAACTGGAAGAACAGAAAAACAGCTTGAATTGCACTAAATGCTACACAACATAACTCATTCACTTTTCCTCACAGCTTTTAAAATAATTCCTTACTTACACCAATGTTGCATTTTCCTTCTCCTGGTGATATTTTTTTCCTTACACACTTTACATGAGTCCATAGAGTTTTAAATATATATGTACCCACATGGTTGGAAACCTGCCTCATAGGTCACACAGGTAGAAATGTATGACTCTCTTGAATTTAGACAACTATTCTAAGCCAAAACTTGCTAGGCCTAGTATTCAAAATGTTTTGTGAATTACATTTTAGCTCTAGCATTAGCCAAGACCTCTTGATTTTATTTAAATTATACATAGAGATATATAGAATAATATATTATATATTAGTTACATATGGGGTCTTTCAGCAAGCCCTCTTTATCCATTAGTCTGTTCTTGTGTCATCACATTTTTGTTCTGCCCACTACAATATACATCATAGGGCAGTAGGTCAGCCCACTTCAGCAATTGGCTAATTTCACTGTGAGTGATGGCATTCTTCTCTTTCACAAGAAGCACATCTGCACACAAAGTAGTTGATTAAGTGCCAGGGATTTCTATGGTAAACAATTTTGTTTCGCTTTTAGACAATATTTTTCATATATGTCGAGGGCCTGGCATGTCATCCAAGCACACAATTTTACAAAACCCATAACAAACAAATCAAGCATTGACAAAGATAAAGGCTGGCAACCAATGACTTTGTCAATGCTTGTTTTACTTTGCGAGGCATTGCCCCCAATTTGTAATGGCACCACTTGCATCGTTACTCATGGTGAAATAACAGTATATGTGTGCCACGTAATACTTTCTTTTTGTCCCATAAGGAAAAACAGGAAAATATTTTCCCCATAGAGACACCACTTCTCCTACACACGCATATCACCCTAGTAGTTTGAGGTGTGCCCGTGCTCTTCCAGCTAGGGAAGGGGTTTATGTGTGTCCTTGACAAGAACAAATATCTCACTTTTTCTGTGTTAGGAGTGGGTCAGAGAAGTGTTTGAGAACACTCCAGGCTGCCCAGGCACACCGGAACGCGCAGTGAGTGAGATTTATGAAGCCAGGGTTAAATGGTCATGGGATAATAATGTACAGGAGTGAAAGAGCACCCTCTGTGGATACCATGTAGTTGAAAATCCAGCATTTTGCTAATATAAGAACGACAACCGTGTAAATGGCTTCGAGAATTGGGCACATATTCAATGAAATGCAAATAAAATGACTGATCACAAGGCCGAGAACACAATTAAAGCTGCAGTTGAATTTAAATATGTGTGCATTATGTTTTCAGAACAGCATGGATTAGAAGATATATTGAGGAATAAGCAACCAAATCTGATTTATACAGAAACATACCAAATTATTTCAGTTGAATATTTCCTTGCAGGATTATCCATCAGTGGTTTTGCCAGATTGAATAATTTCTCCTCTGCACATACCTGGCTTCAACACGTCGGTAACCCCAGCACCAAAATGACTCCTAATTTTCCTTAGATACAATCAGTAGATTGCCAGTATTGCGTCCCCGGCCACTTTACTGAGTCCTTTGAGAGGCAGAAATCCCCCACAGGCATGCAAACTACTCTGGTGGAAAAATATCTCAAGAAGTAAATAAAGACTTCTGGGTCTGTGATCTGATAAGAACACGGAAGCTACGATGAGGAAGGCGAAAGCCTTCATTTTAAAGAGAAAATAAAAAAAAGTTTTTGGACGTTTAAGGAGAACTTTGAAGGTAGACAAGAAAACGACCTCTTTGAACAGTATTCCGTGACATATCACACGAAATCCTCCCACTCCGGGAACTTCTGTACGGGTTTCGCTCTGTTATCAAGCAATTTTGTATCAGTTATGAACCCACATCTGAAGTGATGCAATGCTACAATATTTTGTTTTTGTACTGGGAAGTCAATGGCAAATGCCATTTCTGCACTTGTGATTGGTGCAAATATTACAGCAACCTTGGTCAGGATTGCCCGAATGGCACTTGGTCAGGATTGCCCGTCACAACTGCAACCACAGTGTGATGTATGCAACCAGGCTTCTGCTATCTATGTTACATCAGCAGGAACTAACACTTTTTGGTTATTTACTGATGTAGAAAAGGAAAGGAAAACAGGACACAATATCCAATGTACAAATGGATGTCAAATAGCGCTAAAAGTTTCTGTGCCTAGTCGAAGACACAGCAGGGATCATCACATGAAGTAAACTAGGATCTGCTTTCTGGACTTATCTTTCCCCTTAGCTCCTCAGCTTGGAATAGGAGGTTGTTGAGGGGCCCAATATGGGGCAAGAATTCTACCCCATTATATCCCAGGGGTCAAAATGAGCCCAATGTAACTTCTCGTCTCCTGACACTTGGGTGAATGGCTGCCACTGAATGTAAGTGACAGCTTTCCCCTTCTAAAGACTGCAATACATGCATTGTGGTGCTCTGCTGTGCTTCTCCATGAAACCTGTTCTTTCAGAGGGGTCACATCTCTTTGTTAACTGCGCCAGCGCTGGACATTGGTCCTTAGAGCATGACAGGTGGTATGGCCTTGACACAGATGTTTTAGGGATCGTAGTCCCTAGTTCTGCATACGCCACAGGCTGCAGATCTGATTGTAATCTCCTTGGATGGTGAAAACTGATTGCCTTACAGTGGGGTTTGGCTCGTAGAGTCGAATCTGTCCTGCATTTGATTACTTTGCTATCCCTCTGCACAGGACCCAAATTACATCCTTATCAGTACTATTTTTTTTCGCTGACAGGTGCACCAATCAATTGGGGCATAAAGACAATCACCACGTAAATCATGTAAATGTAATTTTGCAAATGTCGGTACAAAATTGCCCAGCACCAGCCCAACCTTATTAATTAAAGCTGCGACCAGCCTCGTACTGCCATCCTCTTCGCATTGTCAACTGCGTGCTCTCTTTCTCACACCCAGATACACAAACACAGAAACCTTGATGGAGTTCCAACCTCCTCCCAATCTCATTGTTAAGAGGTAGAAGGACTAATGGCACTAACATCTGACTCACTTCTAGATAGCCTAGAGGATGCATCGCCCACCTTTTTCTCATACTGTCCATCCTACAGCAGGACAAAAGCAACACAGAAGCATGAAAGTAAACTTTACTAGTGGAACACGGGGATAGCCGGGCAATCCATTCTGTGCACATACCTGCTTACTAATATCACACACAAAATATACAGTCACCACTCTCTTCATTGCAGTTGCTGCGCAAACTCCAGGGGCCGTATTACGCAATGTAGTGCATTTTCGTTGTTTGCGCCAGACACACCGTTCAAAAGGTGCGCCAGGCACACCATTCAAAAGGTGCGCCAGGCACACCATTCAAAAGGTGCGCCAGGCACACCATTCAAAAGGTGCGCCTGTCACAAACAAGGAGAGTGCACCGTATTAGAATGAATGCGCTGTGCCCAGGGCAGCCGTGAGCGCATGCTACCCTGGAGGCAGCGCATTCAAGTGAAATGCTGAGCGGTTTTGAAGTAGCTGCTCCATGTTTCACTGTGCAGGCGGAAACCCACCCGTATCTTTAAGAAGGGTGAGAGACCCTTGCAAACGGATGCCCCTGCCTGCAAGGGTATGTCTGGAGTTCCATAGGACCCCCTTCGCCCCGTCCAGAGGGCTGCCATCAGGAGGCGCACGGTCAGTGCGCCTTCCGATGGCTTCTTTACCTTTGCGCCTGCGTCTATAATACAGCACGGGTGCAGAGGCAAGGAGATTCCCTCATTTGCAGGGGGCCTTGCCCCCATGCAAATGAGGGAAGGCCCTCTGATGATAGCGCTGCAGCCCCTTCTGTAATACAAAAGTGCCCCAGGGGCAAGCAAAGCAAGTGCAAATTCCGGATGCGACCCAAGGCACTTTATGTAACACGGCCTCAGATGTCACTCGGGTGAAATTTCAACAACCAGTTCTCACCATCAGAGTGCCATCTTGCTACTGAAAACTCCTAATGTGGCACAATCATAACACTGTATTGTATTTTTTGGGCAGAACAAATTATATTTGAATGAAAGGTATAAAACAGGCTGGATGAGGGCACCGCAAATGTATAATGTGTGTTCCTTCCTGGGGTTCTTATTTTTACTCAAGTCAAAATGTGGTCTCTGTCTAAATGAGCAGTGAGTGTGTCCACCCAGTCACCAAAAAGCATCATTCCAAGGTTGCACATCCTAAAATATTGGAGGTTGTTAACATACCAGTAGTTGCCTTGCACATGACTGGCTCTCAGTAAACTGGAGCTGGATTGTGTTCTTGAGAAAATAGGAGGATGGTGGCTGAAAATGTTCTGCTCAACTTGATGGGCTCACTCCACAATGCTGTACCGTCCCCAATTTCA
Organism: Pleurodeles waltl; assembly: GCF_031143425.1. NCBI lineage: Eukaryota > Metazoa > Chordata > Amphibia > Caudata > Salamandridae > Pleurodeles > Pleurodeles waltl. The sequence continues at coordinate 887,956,749 of NC_090442.1, forward strand.
ATCTGTGCAGATGCTGTGTTTTATTGTATACATTGAGAATACATTCCAAAGTGAAATAACAGAAGCACGATGTTTGCACGTCTGAATTGCATTAGTGAAAAAGATCTGTCTTTGTCAGGTACCACAGGATGCTGGCAAAAGCAGAGTCATTGTTACAAACAAACAAAAATAATTTACCGCTTTTGGAGAATGAAAATTATTGAGGTTGGTAGAAAAAATACTAGCTAAATACTACTTCTAGGGCAGCGTTTCAGTGCCTGAAGGGTTTCTAAACTGACTTTAGCAATTCGGCTTTTGCCTGCAGAGGCAGGTGGACAAGTGGGCTGAGGACAGGCAGCGCCTACGTCATCTTTACGTCATCCATGCACGAGCCACTGAAGACACATTTTGGCGCCCACCTTTCAGCGAAGCAAGAGGTGTGCATTGTTTGCACAGCACATGAGGTATACACGCGAAAAATGAAACAAGCGCAGAGCCCTTATCACCACTGAGAGTGACACAGACCATTTGTCTGACAACTCTTAACCTGTCACCTACCTCCGCGAGCCCTGCTTTATGAATTAAACATGGTTCCTCTTCCATGTGCCGCCATCCCTGGCAGCCGGGACTCCAGCTGCAGATGGGTGTCACTGGGAATTAATGTAATGGCACCGAAGGCAGGTGAAACCTGGATAATGAAAGACAGCCAGCAGCTCGCGGCCCGGCCCTATAAATCAATTGTGGGGAGTGGGGAGCTGACGCTAAGAAAAACTGGTCATTTATACTCTCTGAAGCATATTACAGCACTCTGTCACCACGTTGGCTGTATAATGAGCAGCCATGATGGCTGATCAAATGATTAAAAAATACAGAACAGGCCCATACCACAGAGGAATGTTGACTCAGAATATTGAATAGATTTTTAAAAGAAAACATTTATTGCCTGAGCAAGTAGTAGTATTTATTTTATTTATGTTTGTCCAAATACCATATTTTCTTCTGAAAAAAGTGTATCTTCCAATTGTGTGGCTCTTTAGTAACATATATATTCATTATTCTTATAAATTCTTCACTACAGAAGGTGCCAGCAGTATTAGAGCAGAATGCTGTTTAAATAGGAGAACCACCGTCGGGGTAAAACAAGTGCTTTAAATGGGCCGGTACTGTCCGGTACTGAGTACCGGCACTTTTCTATTTTGAGCGGGAGAGTTCCAGCACATCTCAAGAAAAACGTAATACTTTTAATTGGAGAGTACCGGCACTTCTCAGAAACAAGCAGGTACTCTAGCACAGAGTACCTGCACTTTATTTTTTCCATTTCAAGCGCTGGTAAAACACTTGTTGGTCCTCAAAATGGCGTTGCCCAAGTCGGACAAACAGCAGCAGACCATATGCCTTAGTCACATAACTGGCCCACTGAACATTCTAAGCATTGGGTGCGGGCAAGAAATAAAGCCAATACCATAACAACTGTAACATAAGCATCGATGAGCCCAAACATATCCCGGTAATTCATATTTTGTGAATGAACTGACAGAAGGCACGGTTTGTTGCCCAGCTCAATTAGGAACATTTTATATGAAGAGGTATGAAGAGTTAATGAACAAATTTGAGATGCATGCTGGACATTTCCTGCACTATGGGTCTGTAGTAGTGGGATTAAAATGCATGAAAAGGCGAGGAGTGAAACACCCATGCACTAGGGCCTCCTCACAGCTGTAGGGCCATAACACTATTATATTGCACACTGATGAATAACATTAATGTCTCATTTGCTACACTCAGAGATAAATAGGCAGAGGATCTGCATAAACCAGTCAGGTTGAATAAAGTTCCAAAAGTCTCCCGAAATGTGGGTTTTAAGCTGATTCATTTTTATCATATTCATACTTACCCAGACAAAATTAATAAATGTTATGTGCCATAGGTGTGGGGAGGTCGGTGGACCATTATCACATGGTCTGGAACTCTTCCAATCTTGTTGACTATTGGGTGGAATTGTTTAGCCTTATTAATGGTAGACACTTAAAACATCTCCTCAGACATGTACACTGGGTATACACCCCCACGTCAAAAACTGTAAATTCACACCAAAGTTTATAGATTTGGCACTAGTGTTAGCCAATCACATTGTGCCCCACGGCGTATTGTAGAAGACAGCTAGCTAAGTAAAGTTACTAGAAAGAAGATGCTTAGTTCTGTACAGCTGGGAAAATAGATAGGGAAGTTGGTTCAGAGATAATATGAGCAGCAATGAAGGTAAAACAGTAACATGGTTGGCTTGTTGTGCAAACTGCAGCTGGAAATATGTTCTGTTATAAAAATAATAAAAAAATTCAAAATAACACCCCTGATTTTTGCTTTGCTCTCTCGGTTGATAAACTGGATGGGTAGTTTATTTAGCCATGGTACAATTATCTCTCTAACTATAATCCTGGAAGTACATCAGTAAGTATATAATGCTAATTAACAAATGTGACAACAAAGTATTTACATATATCCTTTGAGTAAATACGTTAAAAACAAAAACATAAATAAATAAATATATATAGGCACACAATTTAAAGGGCTTTGGGCCTAATTTACAGTTTGGCGGAGGGGGTTATTCTGTCACAAACGTGATGGATATTGCGTCCATTGTATAACGATCCCATAATACCCTACAGAGATTACAATATGGCGGATGGGATATCCGTCACATTTGTGACGGAGTAACCTGTCCACCAAACTCTTAATCAGGCCCCTAGTTTATAAACTCTATTATCATACTTTGTTGTCTAAATGTAGTCTATTACCAGACTTTAGTTCTCCATTTTCATTGCATTGAACTAGACTTTGTGATTTCTAATGACTACACTGTGAATCCCCCACCAGTCACACCTAGGACCTAGGGACACCAGCACAGCATCAGGGAAGAAAATGCGTTCAGCACGCCTAGGAAAGGCAGCACATTCTAGAGAAGATTAATACTGAATGAAATAGAGTTGTTTGGCAATCTGTCATCTCCACATAGTTCTGGATAGCTGTTAAACATCAATTAACTGTTTGAACTGTATAATACAAATGTACAGACAGTGCAGGTGGACAGGGCAGATCATGTGCAATACTATAGGGTACCAGCGCCCCATCCTAAAGCAGAACTGGTGGGGAATCCATGTACTCCCCTCACTTGTCCAAGCATTTTCTTCACTACTCCTTCTGGGCTCTGTAAATTGTATTCAAGGGTGAGGGTTTGTCACAAAGTGTTGAGTTATCTGCAACCATCTATCACAGTCAAACCAAGCGCAACACCACTTTTCTAACATGTCAGATGAGTTACACCCTTCAAGGAAAACATCCATGTTGTAGCAAAGTTCACAAATTCCATTGGCACCACCAACAGAACTCAGATCCTGCTTTGCTCACCTGCAGTGAGTAAGTGAAAAGTCAAGTGTGTAGGAAAAGCCGGTGGTATGGCAAGGCACTTACAGGGTGTGGACTACAGCACCACGAAAGTTGCACTAGTCCTGTAGGAGAGACGTCATGGTAAGACTCTCCAGTCGAATGTGATTAGGCGGCATGAACTTTGAACTTGTTCAAAAATAGAGTAGATGCCCTTTTGCACTGTTTTTGCTTACATGACTGGGGATAGGTTCTGGAACTTATTACATAGCTTGTTTCACGAAGCTAAAAATAGAGCATAATGGATTACATAACAAGGAAAACACATAGAATGGTTCCTCTCTGCTTTTTAAATGTGAAAATTGAACTATTGACCCTGTCGACTAAAAGACAGATCACTAATGATGGGTGCAAATGGTGCAATTGTTGTGTTAACCTTTCTGTAATTTTGCAATGCAGCCTATGTACAAATATAAGCATCACAAATAAATAAAATCTCCATTACGCTTGTTAGAAATGGGGTTTTTGGTTGGCAGTTAGGTTGCCCTCTGTCCAAGCAAGAACCCTCACTCTAGTCAGGGTAAGTCACACACAATCCAAAATCAGCCTGTGCTCACCCTCCGGTAGCTTGGCACGAGCAGTCAGGCTTAACTTAGAAGGCAATGTGTAAAGCATTTGTGCAATAAATCGTACAACACCATAGCATAACACCACAAAAATATACCACACAGTATTTAGAAAAATATATAATATTTATCTGGGTATCTTCAGGTCAAAACGATCAAAGATGCAATATGAATTTGTAAAGATATCACTGAAAAGTGATATAAAGTGTCTTAAGTCTTTAGAAAGTAAACAGAGTCTCTTTCAAACACAAAGTACCTGGTTTCTGGTGGAAAATCTCCTCAGAGGGCCACAAAGGAAGAGGTGCGTGGAAAAAGGGTGTGTGCGTCGATTTCTCCCCAGCACACACGGACTTGCGTCGTTATTCTCCACGCGGGGAAGTCGGGCGTCGTTTTCCGGCGCGCGGACAGTCTCTTTCTGTGGGTCGCGGGGATTACCAGATGTCCCGGGTCTGTGCGTGGATTTTCCTGCTTGTTTTCCGGCTGCGCGTCGTTCTGCGGGGCTGCGCGTCGAAGTTTCGATCTCACGGCAGGCGTCGCGTCGATTTCTCCTGCGGAGTCGGGCAGCGTTGTCCTTGCGAGGCCGTGCGTCAAAGTTTTGATCTCACGGCAGGCGTCGCGTCGAGTTCTCCTGCGGAGTCGGGCGGCGTTGTCCTTGCGAGGCCGTGCGTCAAAGTTTTGATCGCACGGCAGGCGTCGCGTCGATTTCTCCTGCGGAGTCGGGCGGCGTTGTCCTTGCGAGGCCGTGCGTCAAAGTTTTGATCTCACGGCAGGCGTCGCGTCGATTTCTCCCGGGAAGTCGGGCGGCGTTGTCCTTGCGAGGCCGTGCGTCAAAGTTTCGGTCGTCCCGAAGGCGTCGCGTTGATCAGCGTCGGTGTGCGGCGTTTTTCTTGCCGCGGAACAAGCTGTGCGTCGAAAAGTTCGGCGCACGGAGCGTCCAAGAGGAAGAGTGAAGTCTTTTTGGTCCTGAGACTTCAGGGAACAGGAGGCAAGCTCTATCCAAGCCCTTGGAGAGCACTTTTACAGCCAGGCAAGAGTTCAGCAAGGCAGCAGGCCAACAGCAAGGCAGCAGTCCTTTGTAGAAAAGCAGACAGGTGAGTCCTTTGAGCAGCCAGGCAGTTCTTCTTGGCAGGATGTAGTTTCTGGTTCAGGTTTCTTCTCCAGCAAGTGTCTGATGAGGTAGGGCAGAGGCCCTGTTTTATACTAAGTTGTGCCTTTGAAGTGGGGGTGACTTCAAAGAGTCTCTAAGAAATGCACCAAGTTCCCTTTCAGCTCAATCCTGTCTGCCAGAGTCCTAGTAGGGGGTGTGGCAGTCCTTTGTGTGAGGGCAGGCCCTCCACCCTCCCAGCCCAGGAAGACCCATTCAAAATGCAGATGTATGCAAGTGAGGCTGAGTACCCTGTGTTTGGGGTGTGTCTGAGTGAATGCACAAGGAGCTGTCAACTAAACCTAGCCAGACGTGGATTGAAGGGCACAACAAGATTTTAGGGCAAAGAAATGCTCACTTTCTAAAAGTGGCATTTCTAGAATAGTAATATTAAATCCGACTTCACCAGTCAGCAGGACTTTGTATTACCATTCTGGCCATACTAAATATGACCTTCCTGCTCCTTTCAGATCAGCAGCTGCCACTTCAACAGTGTATGAGGGCAGCCCCAATGTTAGCCTATGAAAGGAGCAGGCCTCACAGTAGTGTAAAAACGAATTTAGGAGTTTCACACTACCAGGACATATAACTACACAGGTACATGTCCTGCCTTTTACCTACACCGCACCCTGCTCTAGGGGTTACCTAGGGCACACATTAGGGATGACTTATATGTAGTAAAGGGGAGTTCTAGGCTTGGCAAGTACTTTTAAATGCCAAGTCGAAGTGGCAGTGAAACTGCACACACAGGCCTTGCAATGGCAGGCCTGAGACAGGGTTAAGGGGCTACTGAGGTGGGTGGCACAACCAGTGCTGCAGGCCCACTAGTAGCATTTAATCTACCTGCCCTAGGCACATGTAGTGCACTCTACCAGGGACTTACAAGTAAATTAAATAGTCAATCATGGATAAACCAATCAGTAGTACAATTTACCCAGAGAGCATATGCACTTTAGCACTGGTTAGCAGTGGTAAAGTGCCCAGAGGTCAAAAGCCAACAACAACAGGTCAGAAAAAATAGGAGGAAGGAGGCAAAAAGTTTGGGGATGTCCCCGTCAAAAAGCCAGGTCCAACATGACCCCCTACCAGCCTAAAGCCAGGGGAGAACAATCACTATTCTGATGTACTTCCCTGTTTGAGGCGACAGAACAAGGACCCAGGCCCACAACAGCAGGGGCATGCTCCAGTTCTTCGCCTTCCTGACTCCAATTGGATCACTCTGTCCATACTCTCAGGGCCCACTAAGCCAACCCATGGGGAACATTTCTCCTTACCTGCGGATCCCATCTGTGCAGCACCTAACCTTACTTTGCTCACAGATGTATCCCAGGAGCAGGATAGTACCACCATGACCAACACAGTGGTGTTGCCCACTCTACCCCTGGGGTGTGACACTTGTCCCCTCCCCAGGGATAAGTCTGTCCACCCGGACAGCAAGCCACAGTGATTACTGACAGCTGCCAGGGATGAGAGCCAGGCCCCAGGCCTCTCAAAGCTCTCCAACCACTGTGGCTGTGGAGAGTGGGGGGCGGTAGCCCAAGGTGCTGGGCACCCTTTAACCACTCTCCCTTCCACCAGGTCAGGGATGACAGCCTGAACCTGGTCCTCCCCTCTGGGGCTTTGTACCCTCCCTCCTGGAGCGGTACCCCCAGAGTCCAACATGGTCAGGGTGCTTACAGAAGTCACCCTGTACCATTCCTCCACCAGTGCAGGGCTGTTAACCTGCAACTGGCCCTCCAACCTGGGGCCTGTACCTTCAGGTTGGACTAGGGCCTGGGGTGAGGCTTCCCTCCCCCTGCCCTCCCTTCTGGGGTCCAGCACCCTCCAACTAGGAGTGGCCTCCTCAGAAGACAACATGGTAGGGGCACTGTTATCAGTAGCCCCTCCCTCCAGGTCCGGGGGGACACCCTGAACCTGGTCTTCCAGCCCAGGGTCTGTACCCTCAGACTGGATCACTGCCTGGCAAACCAGGACTTCCTGGGAGGCACACCTACCCCCCACCAGGTCAGAGTTTAACCTCTGCACCTGACCATTCAACTCAGAGTCACCACCCTGAAGTTGAACAATTGCCTGGCACAGCAGGGCTTCTTGGGAGGCACACCTACCTCCCACCAGTTCAGAGGTTAACCTCTGAACCTGGGTATCCAACCCAGAGTCACCACCCTGAGGTTGAACAATTGCCTGGCACGCCAGGACTTTCTGGGGGGCACACCTACCCCCCACCAGGTCAGAGTTTAACCTCTGAACCCGGTTATCCAACCCAGAGTCAGCACTCTGAGGTTGGACCACTGCCTGGTACACCAGGACTTTCTGGGGGGCACGCCTACCCCCCAACAGGTCAGAGCTTATTCCCTGAACCTGGTTCCCCAACCCAGGGTCACCACCCTGAGGTTGGGCAATTGCCTGGCACGCCAGGACTTTCTAGGGGGCACACCTACCCCCCGCCAGGTCAGAGTTTAACCTCTGAACCTGGTCATCCAACCCAGAGTCAACACCCTGAGGTTGGACAATTGCCTGGCACAGCAGGACTTCTTGGGAGGCACATCTACCTCCCACCAGGTCAGAGTTTATCCTCTGAACCTGGGTATCCAACCCAGAGTCACCACCCTGAGGTTGAATCTTTGCCTGGCATGCCAGGACTTCCTGGGGGGCACTCTCACCCCCCACAAGGGACACACCGTCCCCAAGGGCCACACAAGAGTCTGGTTGGCGCAGGTCTCCCGACCTCTGCCCATCCGGCAGAGTCTGGGTTTCCCCCAAACCAGAAACGGTTTCACCTGGGTCATTCCTGGGGGGCTCTGCTCTCAGAGCTGTCCCCTGACTCTCAAGGTCCTCCACTGGGGTCTGCAACCCCCTCTCAACCCTATGTCTGGACTTCTGCACCCCCTCACTATGAGGGGTACTGCCAGACACCAGAACTGTTGGGATGCTGGCTACAGTCACCCCCCAAGTTCTTCTGACACTGCGGGGCTTCCCTCAAAAGGTGGCCCTACGGTACAGGCTAGGCTTCCCTCCTGGAACCCTCTAGGACCTGGGACCTACCTGGGACACTACAATCCTTTCCCACCACACTCGGTTGGGAACCACCTAGACCACTCCCTTCAGGAGCACCCCCAAATGCCTCTTCAGACTCTCTGCTACTCACCCAGAAGTCTGCCTCCATTGTAAGCTCCCTGGGGTCAGAGAACTCACACTCCACCTGGTGTTGGCGTAGCTCTGGAAAATAAGGACCAGACATATGCTCTCCAGCAATTACATCACTCTGCCCTTCACATGTATTAACCACAGTACCCTTCACCCAACCACCCAGTAACTCAACCTTGGAAAAGCACTCTACTTCGCCCTCCTGAGACTGGTGAGACAGTATCTATCTGTCCCTGACACTCAACCCAAACTCTTCTGGGATGTCTCTACACTCTATATCCAGGACGTCCACCAGGGGGGAACCCTTTTCTCTGTCACTCTCTGCTAGAGTCAGTAAAGTGTCCCTCCCCCCAGTAGGAATATGACTCCCTGTGCCAGTTCCCCAATCCTTCTCAGGGACCCTGTGCATAACGGGAACTACCTCATACCCTTGAACCGCCTGGGGTGTGTCAACTCCCTTCTTCAAGTTGGGCACCACATCTCTGGGCTTGTGCCCTTCTTCAGCAGTACTGGATGCAAGATTTTTGCTGCCACCATCTGAACTGGACTCAGCCCTTCCGGCCTCCAGTTTCAGCTCTTTACAGCTCAGCTCTAGAGCTGCAATCTTTTCTTCTTCCAGGGCTAAGAGACTTGCTGCCTCAGCCCTTTCCAGCTGCTCATCTAGCTCTTCTAGACACCGCTCTAGAGCTAGGAGCCATTCATCTCCCACTGGTTCTCTTTCCTCATCTGAGTAGTCTTCCTCCTCATGTGAGCAGTCTTCCTCCTCATGTGAGTAGTCCTCCTCCTCATCTGAGGGGTACTTAGTCATTTGGTTTCTTGCTGCCTCTCTCTCTGCCCATCTTTCCTCCCCCCAGACTATGTAGTGATGGAGCATCTCCGCCTTAGTAGATCTCCTTGCTACAGGAAGGCCCCATTTTCTGCAAAGCTTCCTTAGGTCAGCCTTAGTGAGGTGGTCCGTACGAACAAAGAATGAGTAGGTACACAATCCCATTTTGATAAGATCTTATCAGCAAAAAACAAAATCCAAAGTCCAAAATATCAATAGTATATCCAGGAGGACATCAGAGAACCAAGAGCCAAAAAAGATGAAAAATCAAGTTGACCTTCAACTGTGGGTAGGTAGTGAAATACTTAGCTACTGTATGTCACTGCACAAACACAAGTCCTATCCCACCGCTGCCACCAATGTTAGAAATGGGGTTTTTGGTTGGCAGTTAGGTTGCCCTCTGTCCAAGCAAGAACCCTCACTCTAGTCAGGGTAAGTCACACACAATCCAAAATCAGCCTGTGCTCACCCTCCGGTAGCTTGGCACGAGCAGTCAGGCTTAACTTAGAAGGCAATGTGTAAAGCATTTGTGCAATAAATCGTACAACACCATAGCATAACACCACAAAAATACACCACACAGTATTTAGAAAAATATATAATATTTATCTGGGTATCTTCAGGTCAAAACGATCAAAGATGCAATATGAATTTGTAAAGATATCACTGAAAAGTGATATAAAGTGTCTTAAGTCTTTAGAAAGTAAACAGAGTCTCTTTCAAACACAAAGTACCTGGTTTCTGGTGGAAAATCTCCTCAGAGGGCCACAAAGGAAGAGGTGCGTGGAAAAAGGGTGTGTGCGTCGATTTCTCCCCAGCACACACGGACTTGCGTCGTTATTTTCCACGCGGGGAAGTCGGGCGTCGTTTTCCGGCGCGCGGACAGTCTCTTTCTGTGGGTCGCGGGGATTACCAGATGTCCCGGGTCTGTGCGTGGATTTTCCTGCTTGTTTTCCGGCTGCGCGTCGTTCTGCGGGGCTGCGCGTCGAAGTTTCGATCTCACGGCAGGCGTCGCGTCGATTTCTCCTGCGGAGTCGGGCGGCGTTGTCCTTGCGAGGCCGTGCGTCAAAGTTTTGATCTCACGGCAGGCGTCGCGTCGAGTTCTCCTGCGGAGTCGGGCGGCGTTGTCCTTGCGAGGCCGTGCGTCAAAGTTTTGATCTCACGGCAGGCGTCGCGTCGATTTCTCCCGGGAAGTCGGGCGGCGTTGTCCTTGCGAGGCCGTGCGTCAAAGTTTCGGTCGTCCCGAAGGCGTTGCGTTGATCAGCGTCGGTGTGCGCCGTTTTTCTTGCCGCGGAACAAGCTGTGCGTCGAAAAGTTCGGCGCACGGAGCGTCCAAGAGGAAGAGTGAAGTCTTTTTGGTCCTGAGACTTCAGGGAACAGGAGGCAAGCTCTATCCAAGCCCTTGGAGAGCACTTTTACAGCCAGGCAAGAGTTCAGCAAGGCAGCAGGCCAACAGCAAGGCAGCAGTCCTTTGTAGAAAAGCAGACAGGTGAGTCCTTTGAGCAGCCAGGCAGTTCTTCTTGGCAGGATGTAGTTTCTGGTTCAGGTTTCTTCTCCAGCAAGAGTCTGATGAGGTAGGGCAGAGGCCCTGTTTTATTCTAAGTTGTGCCTTTGAAGTGGGGGTGACTTCAAAGAGTCTCTAAGAAATGCACCAAGTTCCCTTTCAGCTCAATCCTGTCTGCCAGAGTCCCAGTAGGGGGTGTGGCAGTCCTTTGTGTGAGGGCAGGCCCTCCACCCTCCCAGCCCAGGAAGACCCATTCAAAATGCAGATGTATGCAAGTGAGGCTGAGTACCCTGTGTTTGGGGTGTGTCTGAGTGAATGCACAAGGAGCTGTCAACTAAACCTAGCCAGACGTGGATTGAAGGGCACAACAAGATTTTAGTGCAAAGAAATGCTCACTTTCTAAAAGTGGCATTTCTAGAATAGTAATATTAAATCCGACTTCACCAGTCAGCAGGACTTTGTATTACCATTCTGGCCATACTAAATATGACCTTCCTGCTCCTTTCAGATCAGCAGCTGCCACTTCAACAGTGTATGAGGGCAGCCCCAATGTTAGCCTATGAAAGGAGCAGGCCTCACAGTAGTGTAAAAACGAATTTAGGAGTTTCACACTACCAGGACATATAACTACACAGGTTCATGTCCTGCCTTTTACCTACACCGCACCCTGCTCTAGGGGTTACCTAGGGCACACATTAGGGATGACTTATATGTAGTAAAGGGGAGTTCTAGGCTTGGCAAGTACTTTTAAATGCCAAGTCGAAGTGGCAGTGAAACTGCACACACAGGCCTTGCAATGGCAGGCCTGAGACAGGGTTAAGGGGCTACTGAGGTGGGTGGCACAACCAGTGCTGCAGGCCCACTAGTAGCATTTAATCTACCTGCCCTAGGCACATGTAGTGCACTCTACCAGGGACTTACAAGTAAATTAAATAGTCAATCATGGATAAACCAATCAGTAGTACAATTTACCCAGAGAGCATATGCACTTTAGCACTGGTTAGCAGTGGTAAAGTGCCCAGAGGTCAAAAGCCAACAACAACAGGTCAGAAAAAATAGGAGGAAGGAGGCAAAAAGTTTGGGGATGTCCCCGTCAAAAAGCCAGGTCCAACAACGCTCATTTGCCGATTCCTAGGCAAAAGATGTGCACTATTTTATTGCAATTGTTTCACAATCTGGTTTCTATATTTTAGGTACGTTGCAAGAATGTATGTACTGAGGCACACTGAGCAAAAGTTGCCTGAAAAAGTATGCCCTTGAATTTTGCGCCGTGCAAACATTATGGGCCACACACAGTCGTTTCTCCAAAGGCACAATAGGAATGGATAGATGATTGAGGGGTTTTCTCATCACTGCGTAACACATCAAACAACCATGAATCTATATTTTAGATGGCATCAGTGCTTAAATTGTGAAGAAATAATTGCCAGTGCCAAGGTATTGTCCAGGAGACCATTGCATGTTACATTGCCGACTGGACCTGCCATCACAGCCACATGCCAGTATAAATGATGCCTACTAAACATCACATTCCAATAAATATGACAGTTGGACAATTTCAGACCTCTGAAAGCAGTAAGAATGGCGGGGACGTGCTAAAATTATCTTCTAAATGCGTATTCAATTGTTAAACTATTGTGCTCTGTACAGAAATAGACAGTGATGCCACCCTGTCATAAAAAAGTGCTAGTGTTATCAATTGAGTGCAAACCACAAGCACACATCAGGCACAGGATAGCATCTGTAGGAGAACCCCCACTCCCTACTGAACCACAGAGAAGGAGTGATGTTGTGATGCTGATTTCAGTGAGTACAGATTATCAATAAACATTTTTTATAGACAAAGAGGTGGCAGGTAGATGGAAAAAAAACCTGCTTCCAAATATCAGCATTTATCACACTCCAAGGTCCTTAATAGCTGATGTTCTGTTAGTGCCTTAGATGGGGAGGATGAAAAAGGAGACCTTAGCATGGCCTGTCCACGGGCCAAGCTGAGAAGCATAAACGAGATTGCTTGCGTTGTCTTGCCCTTATATTGTCTATGTACGTTGGCAACTGTAAATATAAACTAATATCAATAACTGTTTTTAGATTTGACAACCAGCACAGCTGTCAAACAGACCTTTCACTGACACACCACCGAGAATGGGGTTTGGGTGCCTCTCCTGCAACCACTGGCTTTTTTGACTATCCTGTTCTAGCCATGGCTTGAGACTTTGTCATTTACTTCTTGGCTCAGTAGAGGAGCAATTCTCTCTCATCGAATACTATTGGCTGGAGTATTTTTTTCTTATTTCATAGGGCCAAAGGGCGGGGGATACTGAAGTCTCCAGTGAGCCTATTTTTGTGTCAGTGTCAAAATAATGTTGGGTGGCAAGGTAGTGTTCATAATGGCCCTTCCTAACTCCGTATGTAAGAAAAGCTAATTAAAGACTATAATGAAAGCCCCCAAGCCATCCAATCTGTATTTGACAAAGAAAAAGACTTATGACTGTATCTAAGCAAGCCAGACATTCTACATTTTAATTTCTTGTCTGGTTTTAACGATGTGCTTAGGCTGCATATAATAGCATAGCGCATCAAAGCAAGACCTATTGGATATGCCAGTACTTGTGCATGCATCAGTTCATACTGTACTGCTGTTCCGGGCCATTGTAAATTACAGGTATTACTGTTACTCAACAGTATTCAATTCACAGATGTGGAGAAGATGGAAGGCTGAGTTCGCCCGTCAGGGAACGTCCTTGCGACCTGCAAATGGCAGTGAAGAGCATTTAAATCACTTGGCTATCTTTGTAAGTTCACAGACGTTTCCTTTCTATTAAATGTACACCAACATGATTTCTTTTTCCACTAAAATAAACAACTATATTGCGAGGTATCGCGGCATCTGCATCACAACACTCATTGGATGTCGTGACCCTTACAAGTCAGGGTAGTTAATGTTGCTACTAATTCCCCACTGTAATAGTACTCAAAACACCAAACTCAGAAGGAAGGGAGGTTGGGTGGGACCTATCAGGTCTGGAACTCGTGTCCTGCAAATGCCAGAACTGAGTAGCACCTCACCGAGCCATCCTGCCACTGTCTCGTAGTGGCTTTAAAAAGGAATCTTTTTTTTTGTGACTGAATTATAGAGTCAGTGTTTGACTGCTCAAAATCATATATGTAGCAGCACCACTGTGTTAGTAAGAGGTGCTCCGCTGGAGAGGGGGACTGTACATGGTGCCCTTTGTGCTGAAAAGCCGGGGGATTATGTTGTAGCTGGAATAATAAAGGGTATTTGGAGTATATGGAGTGGATGATCCCTGCAGGAGTCTGGAACTAAAGGAGAAACGGAGGAAAGCATGAAAATACCGTGGGAAATAGACGTAGAATCGACCAATTTGCTTGTTTTGTGCAAGTGAAATGAAAATTATTTTTTATAAAGTAAAACTACTGCTCAAGGGTGTCTGGGTGATTACCGCTAGAGGGGATGGACAATGGAAAGAGTATGATATGGTGATGGAAGTCCTAAAACGGATAAAAGTTATTCATTAAAAAGCCAAGTTTTTAGGGCTTTCCTAAAAACACGAAGATCTGCATGATTCCAAAATAAAAAGGGAGGGTGTTCCATTTCCTGGCAGTACTGTAAAAGAAGCGCCTACCTCCCCAGTGAGATCTCTTAATCTTGGGAACAATTATGCTTAATGCTGATGAGGACTGCAAGGATCTAGGCAGCCAATACCAAATAAGTTTTTCTTTCAGATATTCTGGGCCGCAGCCAGACAATGCATTAGAAGCAATGTGAAGTGCCTTAAACTCATTGTGCTTGTGAATTGGTAACCAATGTAGCGGGGTAGGGCTTGAGAGCCCGAGTGGATCTTTGAAATCTTGTGTAGGATGCTTACTGGAGAATTCAGCAAGACTTGTAGTCTGTTAACAAGTCTTTGTTGCATGTTTAAATCTAGTACATTACAATAGTCACGTTTTGAAACAACTCAGGCTGTTACCACCAGTTTCTGCCTGTCTTGAGGAGTGAATGGACATATCTTCATCAGGATTTTGAGCACAAAGAAAGCTGAAGAAGTTACTGGATAGATATTTTTGTCAAAGGACAGTTTGTCGTCAAGGATGACAACCAGGTTTTGTGCAGAGGAAACTGGCAATGGCAGAGCACAAAGTTCCTGAGGCCACCAGGAAGGGAACCGAAACGAAGGCTTGTTTCCCAACAAAAGAAATTCAGTTTTGCTGGAATTCAATTTTAAGCAGTGTTGGACATCCAATTGCTAGTTTCTTGCATACAGCTATGAAATCTACTTGCTGTCTCTTCTGGATTGCCGGTCACAGATATCATTATCTGGGTGTCATCTGCATTTCTGATGACTGAAAATCCAAGCTTTTTAGTAAGCTTGGCTAGAGGGGTGACATAGAGGTTAAGAAGTGTAGGGTTCAATGGAGCCCTGCGGGACCCACATGGTAGTGAAAAGGTGCTGGAAGAGAAATCATCCAAAGACACACATTGTTGCCTTTCTGAAAGTGAGGATTTTAAAATAGCCAAAGCAGAGCCCCTAATGCCTAAAGAATAAAGCAGGTCAATCAAAATAACATTATTGACCATATCGATGGCCACAGAGAAATCCAACTGGATCAAAGCTGCCATTGATCCTGAGTCCAAAGTGGACCGCAGCTCTTCCGAACTGGAGAACAATTTTTCACTGGAGATGGAAAATGTTGCTCTGGTGCGGAGTAATTTGGTGATGACATTTGCCCTGAATTGACCAGGAAAAATCATAATTTTGTACGTTTCTGTTTGGTATACATTTTGGCAGTCGGCTGTGGCAAAATTAACCAGCACTAGCCCCATTTATGTGAGATGGCAAAATTGGCTGTTCTGTGGAATCGCTCTGTTCTATGTGGGAATCAACCCAATGATCTGCTCCACCACTGAGTTCACATTGTTAAATCATAGGTCTAGTAACTCGGCTGATAGATACAGAGTAATGTATTTGTAACTCAGCAATTCAACATGCATACAATAATGTTTAGTTTTCAATTTCTGACTAGCAGAGAACATTATATTGTCAGAAATGCTGTTGGTGTGTATCTACAACCAAACTAGTTAAAGCTACAAATCAAGACAGAAAAAAGAAAAAAATCTGGTTAAAATGTTCAGAGGATTTCACAAAAGTGCACAATTTATTTAGACTATCTGAGATTACTCAAAGTACAAAACAAAACACTAGTCCGTCTTGCAACAGAATGTGTATCAGTATGCATTGCCGAATTGTAAATCAGCATTGATCTGGGCTAATTTGTAGCCCTGGAATAAAACACAAACCTTAAACAATATATTTAGCTGATTTCCGCTCTAGAAACGGGGCACCCTGTACCAACCAAATAGTGACCAACTTGCAATAACTGCCAATGGACTGCAAAGGAAGGGCTTGTTTATTTAAAGTACATTTGAACAACAAGCAAAGGTTGTGTACCCCTAAATCTGATGTCTCCCCAATTTTGTCACTCCTCGTAATCCCATCTACTTTCTACCTATCTTAAGCAAAGGAATGTAAATATGAAAAAACCTTAGGTATTGCAGATGTGAGCCACATTTCCTTACAGCAGAAGAGGCATTATTATACCATTAGAGACAATCCTATAACTGAGACTCCAATAATGTGGTGTTATGGCACATCTACAACTATTGTCTATTTACAAATCAAAATATTAAGAAGACTTCAGCAATATTAAAATAGATACATATTTTCAATTACTTTAAAGCTGGTCGGTACGCATTCAACCATCCTAAGCACTAGTCAAATTAAACCATTTTAGCACATGCAATATACAAACATTTAATATTTTCAATATACTAGGAACTGTCCGAGAATGCAATTAGATATATACATTGTTCGTGCCCAACTACAGAATTAAAAGACCAACAGGTGATTTTACTACAAACTAAAAAAAGCATTGGCAAAGCCATTCGGCCTGGCTTACAATAGGTTGTGCAGATAGCTGCAGTGTCAAGCCACACTGAAACAATCCTTTTGGCCTTACTACTGGAAGCTCTATTTCAAGAAAGTCCTGGTCAACATACCTTCATCATGCCACAAAAAATGTAACTCATGCAAACATGCTTATTTATTTCATGCTGTGAAGTCTTCTGGTAAACCTTTCTGGTTTATTCGTAATGGTATTACAAGAATTCGAACATAAATCGAGATTTCTATTATATCGAAAAAAAAAGAATAGTTACCATAGGTAACAATATTTCTGGTGTATACATATTCTTCCAGAAGATTCATCTGTTTATGAGTACCTTTCCCTGCACCAGCAATACTGTACATGTCCGACAACGCCATGTGGTACCTTATAGCTTTAGCCAGATGTCACAGCATCGGATTATACTAGGTGACAACCTGCTGGGTGGCATTAGTACCTGGTATTTTTTCCATGCACCATTGAGACATGTAGAAAGGAACCAAGAGACAGCGACAATAACAGCACATTAAATGTCTGCATAACTTATTATGAACTGCACTAAAACATCAGGTGAAGATGGCAGGTGGTGAGGAAATTGCAGAATGATTTTTATCTACCAGAAACATCCTAACTTCTTCCTCTGATGAATACATCTTACTGCATCTTCCTAACCATATGAAAAAGTCCCAAATCAATACCTCCGTGGGAGTTGGACCTTCAGCCCCGATTAACGAAAAGAGGCTTGTAAAACAACTCTGGCAAGGTATCCGTCAACACATGCGTGGCCTGGGAGGCAGTAATGCTTTACAAAATAATGCAGGGCTGGTGAGGCCACTGGGTAGAGAACAGGTACCAATAAAACTTTAATGAGAGCCATGGAAGCGCCCATGGCAATAATGGAATGGTCATTAATGCATTACAGAGGATTTTTCTCAGTCAAGGCATAGCAGATCCTAATACAGAGGGCAAAACCCACAAAGAGCTTATCGCCCATTCTGCCATGTCAAGTAAGATTTATGCGAAGGGATACAACATGTCTGGGTTGAAATGCACATACTGTCTTGGAAAAGATGAATGGACATGTATGAAGGACCAACTCAGGGTAGAAAACAGTAAAAGGTGGATGAACTGAGAGTGTCTGAATTTCTTTAACCGAAGAAGCAGACAACATTACCACTAAAACACTGGCTTGAGAGTCAGAAGTCAAACTTAACAATGGGGAGGGGGAAAAGTAAATCGTTAAAAATATGCACATCTATGGATGATATAACCAGGGAAGACTGATCCAGAAGACATATGAAGGTAAGACAAGCAAACTGCCTTTAACAGTAGCCACTGCCAGACCCTGAAATGAAAGAGACAGTATGAATCGAAGGATGTTGGAAAGGTGGGATTCGAAGGATCTAAGCCTTCAACTGACACAAATATATTTCTTCCAGTGACCCACATAAGTGGATTTTATAGTGGTTTTCCTGGTAGCTAAGATGGCACATGCAGATTCATCAGGAAAGCAAAGGAAAGTTGCCTTGCATCCAGCCATGGCATATGGTTATTGGGGTTGAGGACAAGACAATATTGCTGCAAGAGCAGGTCCATTTAGAGCAAGAGAGGAAGAGGTAGCTCAATCCAGGCCACTGGCATTTGGTAACTCAAGATATAAGCTAGTAACCTTATTATGGAAGAATGCTATTATCAACCAGAGTCATCATCTTCTGTCTGCCATAATCGTTATATAGCATTGTAAGAGCATTAGTCAGAGCCAAACAATCCTTCCATCCAAGCAAATCTCTGAGCCGTAGGAATTTGTTCTGTCAAACAATCGGTATCAATTTATCTGGTAGAGACATATTCTAGTTGCAGATTCCTTACGGTAGAATTTCCCCCAGGCGGCAGATTCGATCAGGAGAATTTTCTTTGAGCAGTACCCTTGCGCGTCATCAGGTGGCGTCGGTTGACTTCAAGGGCATCATTGTGATCGTGGTAGCCACAATGACATCAGGAGTCGTATATAGACGCCACCTCTACGCAATGACATCAGTTTCTTTTCACGACTTTCCATGCCAAAGCACAGAGCCATGAAGCACTGTGAAAATTGTTCACCAGAGCGATGGGTGGATCGGTAAGGAATCTGCAACTAGAATATGTCTCTACCAGATAAATTGTTATTGAAGGTAAGTAACCTGTTTATCTGATAGAGACTTCTAGCTGCAGATTCCTTACCTTTGAATAAGTACCCAAGCAATGCCATCCTCGGTGGTGGGCTGCGAACCAAGATCATACTGGAAAATCCTGCAGGACCGAACAACCAAAGTAGTTATCTCTGAGGACCTGACTGTCCAGGCAGTAATGCTTTGTAATCGTATGCAGGGATGCCCACGTTGCTGCTTCACAGATATCCAGTATAGGAACTCCGCATGCTAATGCTGTGGTAGCAGCAGTTGCTCTGGTGGAATGAGGGCGCAAAGCCCTCAGGGGGTTGCTTGTTTGTCAAAACATAGCACATTTTGATTCAAAGTAGTACCCATCGTGAGATGGTCCGCTTCTGCACCGCCTTCCCTTTCTTTGCACCCACATATTCAACAAAGAGTTGATCGTCCAACTGGAAATCTTTAGTACGATTGAGGTAGAACGCAATGCTCTTTTTGCATCCAGGTGGTGGAGTCTCTCCTTTTCATGAGAAGGATGTGAAGGTGCGTAGAATGCAGGCAGAGTGATGGACTGGCCTACATGAAAAGGCGTAACTACTTTGGGAAGGAATGAGGCCTTCATGCGTAACACCACATTGTCAGGGTACAAAGGCAAAATTGGGGTTTTGAAGAAAGAGCCTGAAGCTCACTCTGGGAAGGTTGATCAGGGAATATAAGAAAAGCTGAGGTAGCCAATAAGTAACTTTTAAGGATGCCCAAAGCAGAGCCCTGCTGGGCTAAAGAAAGGATGAATAGGAGAACCTCAGAGAGAGGAGCTGAGAGGAGATCAACAGACTTGTTGGTACACCATGCCACAAATTTATGTCAATGACAGGCGTTTACCATTTTGGTGGAGGGACGCCTGCCTGCCAAGATAACATCACAGACTTCAGGTGGATGGTCAAGAGCGGTCAACTGCTGCATCTCAATCTCCATGCATGAAGGCGAAGATTGGACAGGTTTGGGTGGAGAACCCTCACCTGTTGCTGCAACAGAAGATCCTCCCGAATAGGCAGTCTGACTGGAGGATCGGTGGCCATGCTCAATAGCTCTGGATACCATACTCTCCGTGCCCAATCCAGAGCCACAAGGATTACTTGGGCCTGGTCGTTCTTGATCTTCTTCAGAACTCTGAACAGAAGTGGTATTGGAGGGAAGGTGTAAAGGAGGCCTGAGTAGCACTCTAGAAGAAAAGCGTCGCCGAGCAAGTGCCTCCAACAGATGACATTGCGCGTTATCTGCGGAGGCGAACAGATCTAACCAAGGCTCTCCCCATTTGTGAAAGTGACCTTGCACCACCTCAGGATGAAGATGGCATTCGTGATCGACTATGCATCGACGGCTGAGTTTGTCTGCTCTGGTGTACAGAAAGCTCACCAGATGTTGAACCACCAGGAATATGCCCTGATGTGCCAGCCATGTCTAGAGGCACAGAGCCTACTTATGGCGCAGGGACCATCTCTATGACTCCCTTGGCCAAGAGATCCACAAATTCTTCACGGAAAAGTGCCAAATGAATCTCCGGTAAATGGCCGTAGGATGGAGGCATGGCTGGAGGGGCAGTCTCAAAGGGGATGGAGCATCCCCTTCGGACGATCTGCAAAATCCACCTCTCCATAGTGATGGATTCCCAGTGGGGCAGGTGATGGGGAATCCTGCCGCCAACTGGCCTGAGATGAGAGAACGGACTAGGAAGGCTTGGAGGCTGCAGCAGGAGGGGGGGTACACTGGGCACACCTCTGGTTCCCTGTCCCACGAGCCCGGAGGATTCCGCATCCCCGCCACGCAGGGGCTGAGCAGCAGGGGTGGCACTGAGGCTGGGAAAGGGACATGACAGGGAACCCCTTCCATGACCATGAAAGGGGGGGAAAGGCGGACTGTTGGGGCCAAGGGGTGGTCTAAAGACCAAGGGACTGAGCCATAGCCCGGGAGTCCTTGAAGCTCTCAAGCGCCGGGTCCGCATGCGTCTCCAAAGAGACGGTTGACAACAAAGGGCATGTCCATAAGAGACTGTTGGACATCCCCGAGAAACCAGATGTCCACAACCAGGTGTGACGCCTAAAGGCCACCATCGACATAACCAATCTACCCAGAGAGTCGGTCATGTCCAGCCCACATCTAATAGTGAACTTCACAGCATCCCTCCCATAAGCAACTGCTTGGGAGACAATGGTGCGACCATCCTCCGGTATCTGTGGCAAGACTTGCATGACCGTATTCCACAGGGAGTGAGTATAATGGCCCAAAAGGTATGCAGTATTCACTGGCGGCAACGCCAGATTGGAGAAAGAAAACATCTTCCCAAGTTGGTCCAGTCTCTGATTCTCTATCCGGAGGTGCGGAAGGGAATGTGTCAGATGAAGAGAATTCCTGGATAACAAGGCTCTCAGGCGTGGGGTGTTGGAACAGGAATTTAGGCTCATTCGGGGCGGGCTGATGGCAGCAAAAGATCGTCCTGTTCACAGGAGCCCATGTGCTGGGTCCGGACCAAATACCCAGAAGGACATCAGTAAGGGCCTCATTAAAGGGAAGGAGAGGCTCAGATATGAAAGCCCCTGGTTGAAGCACCTCCGTCAGGAGATTAGTCTTGACTTCAATAGTAGGCAGTTTGAGGCAAAGGTCCTCAGCCTTCCTACTGACCACCATAGAGTATGTGGCTCCCTCTGCCGTAGTCACACTAGGAGAAGAAAATATGCCAGCATCTGGAGAAGTATCCAGACCACTGGCCTCACCCAATTCCTGTGCCCAGTCCATTTTAGGGTCGTCCTGGTATTCATAAGAGTAAAGATACCCCTCCAATCCTTCCCCATATTCGTACCCATATAGAAAAGGGTCTGAATCCAACCTGGGGTGTATAGACCCCATCGAAGAAGAGGGTGGCGTCGGCCAATGCCGCGCTGAGTCATCGGGGAATAGGATTGGGTCGACATCAATCGTGGGCACAACTGACGTCAGGAGGATAGATGACCGAGCCGGTGCTGGGAAGGTCTCTATGGTATGACCGGCTTTGATACGGATCGAATAGCGGATCGGGAGTGGCCCTTGGAGGCCAGGCCCAGAGCTGCCAGCACAGAACCTAAAGGCCCCTTATCCAAACCCCCAAAACCCAAAGCCACCAGAGGGGGGGTCAGACTGCCCAAATATGAGACGCATGGCCTCATAGAATTCTTTAAGTTGGGCAGGGGTTACTCCAGCTCCCAGAAAGTCAGGGAGGTGCAGAGCGGGGCCAGAAGTAGGCTCCAAGGATGGAGGCCTGGAGCATCGAGCCTCTTTGCGCGTCACATCAGCTGAGCGATGGGGTGAAGTCAAAGAATGTCTAGCCTTCTTCGACTTCATCTTCTTACCCGAGTGACCCGAAGACTTGGAGGAAAATGAGTGCTGATGACTCCACAAGCGGTCTTGAGACCTTCCTCTCGAGCGAGACCGGGAATGATGCAGTCGAGCGCTGGTCCGCCATAAGCTGGAGGGAATGCTTCCTCAAGGCCTTTGGGGTGCATGGCCCGGCACTCGGAGCACGACTTTGGGTGATGGTCGTGCTCCAGGCAACACAAACAGACCCAGTGCGGATCCGTCACTGACATCGTGCATCACAAGGCTTGAAACCGGTCTTCAGGGGCTTCCTTGACACACCAAAAAATCACCAAAACTCAACAAAAGTGTTGAAATTGGTAAAAAAATGACCACGGTAGCTCTCTCTGGATCAGCACGTGGCGCGGAAAGAAAAGAACCGTTGTCACTGTTCAGAGGCGGCATCTATATACGACTCCCGACGTCATCGCGGTGACCATGACGCCTGCAGAGTCGACCAATGCCACCTGACGACGCACAAGGGTACTTCTTCAATATTCAAATTCCTTCCAGCAAAGAGAAAGAGCATGGCACTAGGGAACAGGGTCAGATTCTGAACAATGCTGAGCTGGGGCACCCCTCTTTCACTGCAGTTTTAAGGTAAAGTCGTCCTGCCTTCATCACCACCTTGCTCTTCCTTTCCTGCACCCGTGCAAAGTGTCTGCCCCTCTGTTCTGACCTCGACTGCTAGCTTCTCTGCAGCGTGCTCCCAAGCCCCTGGCAGGCCGTCCCGCTAAGCATGCCCTCTCTGGGCCTCCCTGCCCACCCATTCCCCAGACAAGCCCAGCCTGCCTCTGTCTCTGGCCCTGCCTCCTACCCAAAGCACCACCAGTGCTCCCCTCACTGTTACCCCATTGGTAAGAGGTCGCCTGACATTTGCATCCTGCATCCCCCTCCACCCCTACGGAGGCCACAGTCACTCTTTCTTTCCCCCTCTCTCCAGCCCCAGTCTCACTATGGCATGGAGCCCACAGCGCAACCATGAAGCGAACGTGTGCAGAGGGCACACTGTGCGCGCATCTGGACCACACCCAGCACCAGGACCCCAACCCCCATGGACCACCACCTGTTCACCTCAGACAAACTTTGAGCCCTGAACCCCAGATGTCAGGATGACAACAACTGCACCCATGCCTCCCCCAGGACCACCAAGGGCCTTTTCTCATGTGGGAATTGCCGCTTCACTTGCGCCACAGAGGATGCCACTCAAGCCTTTCCAATCAGCCACACAGCGTCACACACACCCACCAACAAGGCCAACTCCAACACCTCAGGAAAGATAAACTGCCTGCTGATCAATGCACGCTTACTCGGAAAACATGCCAGGGAAATCAGGGACACCATCAGAGCCCACGCCCTGGATGCAGTTTTTATCAGAGAAACCTGGTTGAACCATGCATCTACTCTGGACATCACCACAGCCACCCCTGAAGGATACAAGATCGCGCCTCGGGACCGATCCAACAGAAGTGGAGGAGGCATCACCATAAGAGAACCTCAAATGTTCAATCACCATAAGTGACTCTACCCCCTTCATGGAGCACCTCCACTTCCTATTCCAAACAAGCAGAAAAACCACCATCAGAGGCACCCTTGCCGGCAGACCTCTGGGATTCCTTCCTGCCTTCTGCAACGCAATCCCCGACTTTATCACCCCTTTCACCACCAACTCGAATCTGTTCATATTCCTAGGAGACCTCAACTTTCACCTGAAGGACACTGATGATGCCAACATGGCCGACCTCCTAGAAAGCATAAATAACCTTGGAACTCAAGCATCTTGTCACTGACCCCACTCACACCACAGGACACACCCTCCACCCCATCTTCTCAGCCAGCAACTGAGTAACATACACCCACACCGAGAAGCTCATCTTGATCGTTCACGACTGCATCCATTTCATCATCTCAGTACCACCCAAAACCCTCACCTCCAATGCCAGAGAAACACAGCACAGCTAGTCAAAGGTATCAGAGCAACGATGGACCAACACCCTCAACTCCTGACTACCCACAACCACCGAAGACACAGAACAAGAGGAGGAAAACTTTGCAGACTGCATCACGGCATGCACTGATGAAGTCTCACCAAGGAAACCCATCAAACACAAGAAATGAATACAACACGGCCACTGGTTCATGGCAGAACTGAAAGCCCAGAAACACGACTGCAGACAAAAGGAAAGAAGATGGCGTGCCTGTAAGACCCTCGATGCTCGAAAACAATTCAAAGATGCCTTCAGTCGATACACGCACCTCCTGAAAAACACCAAGAAGACCGCCCTAGCAACCCACATTGATGACAGCTCCAATACCAACAAGGAACTCTTCAACATAGTCAAGGAGTTCACCAACCCCTCAGCAACCGAAAACATCATCACACCCTCGCAAGCTCTCTGCGACACCAGCTCAGACTTTTTCCACCCCAAAATCAACACCATCTACCAACACTTCACACCCCCACACCCACTGAGGACGAGATCAACCTCTTCAAGCTGACTGACACCCACCCACACTGGCTCACCTCGTGGAACACCCTCACTGAGAAGGAAAAAACATCCATTATGAGATCCATCCACTCCGGAGCCGAAGCAGACCCCTGCCACACCACACTTTCAATCTCAGCAGTCAATCCATCAGCAAAGAACTCACCAAAGTCCTCAACTCTTCGATCACCATGGCCCACCTTCCCCAGAAATGTAAACATGCTGACGTGAAGCCATTGCTGAAGAAACCATCCACAGACCCAGAAGAACCCAAGATCTACTGACCGATCTCCCTGCTTCCCTTCCCAGCCAAGGTCATCGAGAAAGCTATCAACATCCAGCTAACCAGACACCTAAAAAAAACAACATTCTGGACCCCACCAAAGCCGGCTTCAGAGCAAACCACAGAATGGAGACAGCTGTAGTTGAAGTCACAGACGTCCTAAGAATGCTGCTAGACCACGGAGAAACTGCAGCCCTCATTCCCCTCGACCTCTCAGCAGCATTCAACACCATATCCCACCACACACTGATCAACAGATTCCACCAGATCGGAATCCAAGGAGAAGCCCTTAAGTGGATCATTTCCTACCTCACTGGAAGGATGCAGAAGATCATCATTTCTCCCTATTCCTCGCTCACTAAAAGCATCACCTGCAGTGTACCTCAAGGCTCATCCCTCAGCCCAACCCTCTTCAATTTATACATG
Organism: Pleurodeles waltl; assembly: GCF_031143425.1. Lineage (NCBI taxonomy): Eukaryota > Metazoa > Chordata > Amphibia > Caudata > Salamandridae > Pleurodeles > Pleurodeles waltl. Next base: position 887,982,046 of record NC_090442.1, read on the forward strand.
GCACCCCTGGCCAACATCATAAGGAGCTACAGATTCAACATTATCTATTACACTGATGACACTCATCTTATCCTCTTCCTGACAAATGACCCAACAACCATTAAAGACAGGTTCCACAGATGCATGAAGGTTGTGGCAGTCTGGGTGAACAACTGTTGTAAGCCCAACACAGACAAGACAGAAGTACTCATCTTCGGGAAAGTCAAGGATATCCAATCTAACAAAGAATAGAGGACACCTGAGCTGACCCAGCCCCAAACCCACCAGACATGCCAGCAACCTTGGCATCATCCTCAACAGCCAGCTATCCATGAAGAAGCAGGTCAACGCTGTCTCCTCCACTTGCTCCCTCACTCTCCCAATGCTCAGGAAAGTCTTCAGATATCTTCCACCCAACACGAGGCGAACTGTCACACAAGCTCTTGTCACCAGCAGACTCGACTATGGCATGTCCCCCTACATAGGAATCAGTGCCCAGCTCATGAGGAAACTCCAGAACATCCAGAACACAGCAGCCAGACTTATCCACAATCACATCATCCCCCACCTCAGGACACTCCATTGGCTACCAGTCGCGAACAGATGCCAGTTCAAGCTGCTCACCCATGCTTACAAGGCATAACATAACAAAGGACCAGCGTACCTCAACGAATGAGTGATTTTCTACCAAACTACCAGGGAACTCCATTCTAGATCCCTCTCCCTAGCAGTGAGTCCACTGGGCAAACAGTGGAGGCTGCTCTTTTTCCCACCTGGTGGCCAAGGCCTGGGACACCCCCTTCTGCACCTCAGAGCCTCTCCATCACTCCAACAGTTCAAGAAGGACCTCAAGACCTGGATGTTCAAGCAACAGGAACAGGCAGTGCGATCCCGCTGCGTGTCCCCAGAGTGCCTCGAGACTCTCACTGGTGAAGCAGCCATGCTATACAAATCCTGATTGACTGATTATTTGAATGCCTGAAGCAGGACTGTTTTCTTATGGAAGAAGACTATTTCTCTTCTATGGCACGTTTCGTGTTTTTTGTCAGATGGTCTTTTTGGAGAGAATTCCCTGTCAGGAGATGTACTTAGCAGTGAAGGGGAATCGTCAGTGTACCACTCTGCATACTGGCCAGTAACAGCTTGGAACCCACTCTCTGACAGCTTTTAGGCTTTCGGCGCTTTGTATTCCGAGCCAAAACACCACATGCCGATGTCATATGGGTCCAACAAGGACATTTTCTTTTGGTATATGCAACAGGGTTTACAACTCAAAATGTTATGAGGAAACAATAAACCTAGTTGCTTTTAAAATGCTGAGGAATTTCATTGTAAAATACAGAGAGGGCTCTGGACCTATGTTGATGATAAGGTGAAAAACTGGAACCTACTGATGACTAAATCTCTCCTGTTTCCACATCTAATGGGTGGAGTCATTTATGAAGCTTCACAGCACCAGGTGGTCGAGCTGGAAAACTATTGATGAGAAAGAGTTTCCCTGAGCGATCTGTGCCTGAAGGATTATCATAAGGTGAGATATCTGCATGAAGATGTAGTTTGGTTAGCTAATAGCCAATAAATGATAAGGTCACACAGAATATGGCTGTCATATCCTCAAAATGTGGCTGTGAATTTGAATAGAGCACTAAAACACAGCTAAATAACTAAATTAAGCAGATCACTACAAAAACCATAAAGTGAATTGAATGATTGAATATCTCTTGTATCTCAGTTTTCTAGGTAGTTTCAGTGTCCTTCCAGGAAAATAATATGATATTAAAATTATGCATGAACAAAGGGGGAGTAAGGAATGTGCAGAAAATCACATACTTAACTGACATATGGCTCATGCCTTGATCTTCAGTTTTCTGCACAATTCCAGTAGTGATGTTGTTATCTTTAGAATACTGAACGTTGATTCCATTATAGTATTCCATTAATACTAAAGGCACACTCATCAAATCGTTTTTAATGATATTTGCTTCCATCACATTCTCTTTGATTTTGGATCACACTATTCTATTTAGTCTGTATTGTTTTGGCAACTGACCCAAGCGATGAGGTGCTTTCTCAATGTCTACTTTCCAGACCAGTAATTAAAACACATGGGTAATAGTTACACACTTGTGGATCGGACCTTTGGCACATCATTGTTTTCAATCATTCAAATTGTATTGTAATAAACCTACATTTTTATCATTTGAGGTTTTGTTTAAGTCACCCCCACTTCAAAAGCACTTTTGGGTATAAGTACTGAGGCTCTGAACCCCTGAAAGCATCTCATTGCTGGAATTTAGAAGAACTGCTGGAGTAAAGACTGCTGTGCTATAAGGATTGCCACTCTGCCTGGACTGACTGTTCCAAGTAACTGCTTTTCTCCTTTGCTATACAGTCCTGCTGCCTGCTGATCTCCACCCTGCTGCGGACAAGGACTGGACCCATCCTGCTGACCCAGAGTGCCTCCAAGGGCTTGCTGGCTTGCCCCCTGTTCTCCTGCAGACTCAGGGACATCAAAGACTGTCTGCAACTCTCCTAGTGCTGCAGGATTCTGCCACCTGTGAGTCCTTCCCTTACCCGAGGTGTCCCTCTCCAGACCTGGGCTCAGAAGTGGGTTCTGCAGCTAATTCCTGCAAAATCGATGCATCGCCTCCAGTGTGTGTTAAATGTCACTGCATCGTCCTTCGATGTTGACGAACAGGCTGCTTGATGACATTGGATCCTTAGCCTGCACGGCCTGATCATGATGGTCAGCGTGGCTCAAAGACGGCGTACTACATTGACGTTAATGGAGTTCGATGATGGCGCAGGACTCACTTGTGCGGTTGAACAGCAACGCATTAGATACTCAACATTGGCCAAAGCTCCATCCAAGGAACTTTGTCAGGGGACCTGTCTGGGTTGTGTAGCCGGCCTACTCTGCATCGCGGTCAACCTGAACTTTGGATTTGCACCAGCACCTCTCATCCTCAAGTAACCTTTTGACCACTAATGAGTTCTTAGGCACTATTTCTGATTTAATCTTTAAAAATTCATAGCTTGACTTCTACTGACTGGATTTTTGTCATTTCCGTCTTGTTTTACTGAGATAAATATTCTAATTTTTTTCTAAACCTGGAGTCTTTTTGTGGTGTTTTCACTGAGTTACTTTACTTAAGAGTTGCACAAATAGTTTAAACATTGCCTCTTAAATTAAGTCTGCCTGCTATGTGCCAAACTACAAAAGGGTGAGTACAGGTTAATTTAGGGAGTGTAACTAACTTACCCTGACTAGGATTGTGGTCCCTGCTTGAACAGAGTGAATACCTTTGCCAACTAGAAACAATTTCTAACAGCATGTGATTGGTCCTTCTCTAGGATGCCTGATCCAGTTATATATCACATCCGCGATTTTGCTGTTAGTTCATAATTGGGTCCAACTTTGAAGCAAACCATGTGGTACCAATACAGCAAACATGACGCAAAAAAATCCTAACATGCACATTAGGGTTTAAATTTGCATGCAGACTCAAACCAAGCACATGCTTTAAATCCAGGTTTGAGGGAGGGTAGGATAAAGCTAATGAAGCCTTTATTCAGTTATATACCCCAATATAGAGGTTACCAATATTGGCACCAACTTACATTGAGTGCACAAGATGAACTTCCAACACATCATAGAGTTAAGCATACATTCGGGGAGTGTAGATTTACTAATCTATCTCTATGTCAGCTTTTAGACATTGGGGGTCATTATGACCCTGGCGGAAGGTGGAGAAGCGGCGGTAAGACCGCCAACAGGCTGGCGGTCTTTTTTTTTTGTATTATGACCATGGCGGTTACCGCCATGGTCATCCGCCGCTTCTCCGTTCCGCCCGCCAGGGCAGAGACGACCGCTGGGCTGGAGACCTGGGTCTCCAGCCCGGCGGTCATCACTATACCGCCGGTGGTATTTGGACCCGGCTGACCGCCATGGATTTCATGCGGTTTGAAACCACCATGAAATCTATGGCGGTGAGCACTATCAGTGCCAGGGAATTCCTTCCCTGACACTGATAGGGGTCTCCCCCACCCCCACCCCCACCTCGACTCCCTCCCCTACCCCCCCACCACCCCTGCCACCCCCCAAAGGTGGCAGGACCCCCCTCCCCACCCTGACCCCCAACATAACATCACTCATGCACACACGACATGCACGCAGGCACCACCAACACACATACACGCACACACACCGACATACATGCCAACATCCACACACACAGACACGCACACCCACATTCAAACATACACGCACACATCCATACAGACATACCCACAGACATACACTCACTCATTCCCAAACACACAACACCCCCGCAAGCATACACGCACTCACACACCCCTTCTACATACACACACGCACACCCCCATGCACGCACACAACACCCCCACCCCCCTCCCCTCTAGGATGATCGACTTACCTGGTCCAATGATCCTCCGGGAGGGGACGGGAGCCATGGGGGCTGCTCCGCCAACACCACACCGTCAACAGAACACCACCACGGCGAATCACAGGACGTGATTCGGTGGGCGGTGTTCTGTTGGCGTGGCAGTGGAGGAGGAGCAACCTCCACTTCCCCGCCAGTATGGCTGTTGGCGGCTCATAATAGGCCGAGCGGCAAACCGCCACCACTGGCGGTCTTCCGCACGGCGGTCCCTCGGCAGTCTTGGAAAAAGACCGCCGAGGTCAAAATGACCCCCTATAGTATGTTAGCAGTCGGTATAAAGAGCAGATAGATATGAAAGCCTCAATATTTTGGTAGAAGGCACTTTAACATTTCTCCCACCTCTGCAAGGCTCGCAACTTCCTCAGAAACACCTTGAAGGAGTATATTTGCTCCTTGTTTAATGTCGTGGTCGGCTCGTGGCATGTACGTCTGTGTATTTTCTACACATGTAGTGCCTTTGTGGTTAGTCAGCAAACATGTGCCTTCTCTTTCATTTGCTTAATGAGTTTAATAACATCCTTAGCTCTCTTTGCCGAGCGTTAAGTTTTGCCAACTATTTAGGATCCGGGTTGGCCTTATCTCCCTTGCTCAGCCACAAATAAGATTCCTAGTATAATGCTTGGGGTGGCACTAACCAGTCAGATCCGTCTAGCGCAAAACATCGTGTTTTTAACATGGAATGTGAGACTTCATCCCTGCGCCCCTTTCGCATGACAGACCTCATCTCAGTCTGTTGTTACAAAGATTCTGGAGGCAGACTGCATAATATAGGTCACAGGACACGTTTCACATCCCTGAGCGCATTGTATGATTGACTTTGAAAGCTTTAAATAATTGATTGGTCGTACTTTCAGAGGCTGTCGTGTATTCGGAAGAGCCATGCGGGTCCTGAGGGGTGAAATTCTTCCATATATAACCCAGGCCCTCTTCACAAAGGTATTTGTGCACCTAAATGTAAGCGAAGGCACGCAGTGTCTAGGCACTGGAAGTATAATGAACCGCTTCACCACAGCCAGCCTGGGTAAACCTTCTGGTGCTGAGATCAGCAGAGAGAAGAAGAACCCTTCGCTAATCTTGTGTTTTTAAAACAATGTATATTTTTTAAATTGTTTGTAACTTTACAGTTTGCATGTACATGAGCTGTGTCCCGTGAATAATTTCAGTCAGTGGATGCAGGTAGGGCCCACCGACTAATTTTTTAAAATTATTACTTTGTCCCGAAACAAGAGGGAGAAAGAAACGAATTCGAGGAAGAGAAAGGCGGAAAACAGGCATAAAGGGAAAAGGCAGGGATGAAAAACAATCGGCCGGAATGAGATAATTTAGCATTGAATGTAGAGAGGCAGATTAAAAAGGTATGATGTAGATTAAAGATTCACAGCTTGATATTCAGCATTCCTGACATTCTGAAGTTTTTTGCTGCAGGCTTATTAGTAAGATCCTGGGGCCTGGCATTTATTCTTTTACAAATTAAGTACTGCCTGTGCCAATTAAACAGTTCCTTTTTATGCCCATGCAACAAAGACAATGTAAAATGTTGTGATAGCAGTGTGGAAGTCAAACTCCAGAAGAAGGCTGGAGGCTATAACTGGCGACAGAGCATGACACACTGCCTTGTGCTGCAAAGGAAGGGCTATGTATGCAAAGTAACACTGATCCCACTTAAATCTAATCTGGCTTCTATGTTATTTTTCTTTCCAACATCCGTCGTCCATTTAGTCTTCCTTACCGTCTTCACTTATCTTCATCCTCCTAATTTACTGAGTTTCTTCCACATATTCAGAGCTTGGCATAGTTGTGTGGACATGGTATTCGTGTTTTTAAACAGTAGTCCTTTAAATGTGTTTCTCAATCTGTATACCCTTATTATTTAACTATGTTCTGTTTTTACACACAAGCCCGTGATAAAAATCGAATTTATTTTAAGATAAAAAAGGAAAAACATCTTTGCTCGTGGGTATAAACAGTCATCTGTGCACAAGGGAGGACATTTACACGTACATAGTATTACACATGTTATGGAATTACGACTGCAAACTGGCGCTGAGCAGAAGGGCCTGTTCTACTCTGCTTTGCTGAGAATACGTTTCTCGGGTGGGAGTGGGTTCCATCGTGAAGAATTTTAAAATGAGCAGATTTCCTTTAGGAGCTCTCTCCAGAAACATTCTGATAAATTGATAAAACTCAGGTCAGATTTAAACACACCATAAAACAATTTCCATACGAGTGAACATGCGGCATTGCTCAATTAAAAGTGGTTGAGTCGGTGTTCAGAACGTTGGGATGGATTCTGAGGATCTTTGCTGAAGATCATAAAACTTTTCAAATTACATCAGGAGCAGGGTGTGTACTGTATTGTGAATCACACTAGTTCGTGACTTTGACATTCAGCAGCCCAAGCATTCTATATGCAGCTTCCATAGAGTCCTGGTCAAGGTCCACCAACAAAAAGTCACAGGCCCCACCGAGATATGGTCTAGGGTAGTGCTGCATTGTTTTTTTGTCACATGGTCGACAATAATCAGTTTTTGTGCTGCTGGAGGCTTCACGAAAAAGTAGATGGAGGGAGAGCTGAGAAAGAGCTTTTCTCCCACAATCAGCAGTAAGCCACGGTCTGCTGATTATAGTTACAGAAGATGATAAAAGTGAAAAAAAATACCTAAACTCACTCTGCTCTGCTTTTGCACTTTCTTAGAACTAATGCTGGTTTGTGCATGCTCTATAAATATTGTTTATGGTGCTTCTTTAAGTGTCCATTTGATTCCTTGGTAAATTTAATTCACGTGCCTTTAGTGACCAGGAAGAGGAATACAATTTTAAAGCCATGTACCTTTTGGACTTAAAATGGAAATGCACAGTTCCTGGTCGTTGTATTTGATGTTGTCCTACGTTCCTAAAACAAATCCTTACCTTATAAATGCAGATAAACATTTTGGCTTCAATTTCATTAATCCTTACCTATCTAATATTAACCTAAAGGCAACATTAGTCAATTCGCTGTTAATCTGGAAATCTACAAAAAATTACCTATTTAACAGGCACTCAACATTACTACGGACTATTGGATTTGCCTATAGAGCTAATACCCCTTCCTTATGTTACATATAAAGCACTGGTCCTGGCATTATTATTTGTGTCCTTGGTGCTACAAACAACAGACAGGCTACTAAAGCACGTTTCATAAATGTACAATTTGATGCAGTTTTCCTCCTTGACCTTCCAGCTTTCAGTGTACAACATCATCTTCAAAGTTAAAGATCTAGATTTTGCTCTCACGTAGACTTAAATATGAACATTCCATTGCATTCTGTCAACCCATTTCTCTACTTATTAAATTTTTCCACACCCGATATAAACAATGTACTCATGATTATTATCTATCTTTCCATTATTAACTGTATCTTATGGCATTTTTTCCAAAGTGAATAGGTGTAGAATATAAACAGCTCAATTAATAAATGCAATTTAAGTTTAATAAGTGTACACTGGATAACAGTGTAAAAAAAACATTATACGTGATAACAAAAACACGCAGGCCCTCACTTTGACAGTGGAGGTAAATCCCGCTTACCGCCGCGGTGACTGCCGCCAATATACCGTCGCGGAGGCGAACATCCGTTCGCCATATTATGACACACACTCACTAAACTGACAGAATACTGCCACAAACACATATCCGCCAGACCAAAGGTTAGTGGTAGACTGTCGGTACGAACACCCATACCGTCACGCCAACAAAACAACACCCTCCACATTATGACCCACGAATCACCACGGCGGACATTCAACAGCGGTAAACCATTGGCAGTACACACCGGCGCGGTCAGAATGGCCACCCAAATACAAAGCAACACAACATTGGCCAATGCCAAAAATACACACCTGACACTGATACATACACCACACCCACCCACAGCACTATAAAATACACACCCACATTACCCACATCCCTTTACGAACACAAAAAATAGCCACGAGACAGCTGTGCAAATCACAGCAACAATCCCAGGACAAGATGGCTCAGATTCTAAACATCATGCAGGAGAACCAGCGGCTGCAGGAGGTACACCATCAGGAGATCAGGAAAGATTTGCAGGCCCTCAACAACACCATGGTCACCATAGCAGGGGTGCTGGCTGATATGGCCATCATCATGAGGGACTACACAGCACACCAGCAGGCCCCTTCTACTAGCCAGTCAACTAAACAGCCCTCTACATCTGCTGCAGCTAGTGGACAAGAGGTCCTGACACAGGACCCATAAGCCACCAGCACCCCTCCCCTGCAGAAGTTGAACCAGCCTGCAAACGCTCCCTGTGACTCAGACAGATGCCAAAGACACTTGCTAAGACCAAGACCACTGCCAGAAAATGAGACCCTCCTGAATGTCCCCCTTGTGTTGCACTCTGTCCCCTTGTCTACTTTGAACCACCATTGCTCCCCTTCCTATGACCCTTTGGACACTGGACCTGTGCTACTAACAGACTGGACCAATACCCTGTACTTACCTCCATCTTCACCCCATTCCATTGCACTATTCCTTCAATATATTTCTCTACAATAAACAACCTTGAACACAACTTGAGTGATAGTGCTTTATGTAACAAAAATGTGCAATTATATTAACAGTTACATCTTGTGCAATTGTCCAGAACTTTGTGATTCCATACAAATAATGGCCTTTAGCTGTCTGTACTCAACACATCAGTACACAGTTGTAATAACACCAACATCTGCAAAATGAGAAGGCATAGGTGACAGTCAGTTGCGAGGCAAAGGAAGTGACTGCCATCATGCTGCAGCCACACGGAAAAGATAAATATTCAGAAGAATAGTCAGTTACACTGTCTTACCTGTGTGTAATTGGAAGTACTGCCATATTACTAATGCCCTGTTGTCCACATCCTCATCCTCTGCCTCCTCATCCTCACTATCCTCAGGGTTCACTGCTGCCACAAGAGCATTTTCATCCTCCTACTTCTGCAGATAGGGCACATATCGTCTGAGGGCCAGGTTGTGCAACATGTAGCATAAACCAACTATCTGGCAGACCTTTTCAGGGGAGTAGCACAGAGATCCACCTGTCAGACGGAGGCATCTGAACCTGGCCTTCAGGAGGCTGAAGGTTCTCTCAATTATCCTCCTGTTTCGCCCATGAGCATCATTATACCGATTGTCAGCCCCTGTCCTGGCATTCCTCACAGGGGTCAAGAGCCACGACAGGTTTAGGTAGCCAGAGTCACCTGCAAGAATTGAGGTACAAACATTAGCCTTGCACAATGGTATAGAGGATGACTCCTGAAGGCATATACTGACATGCATTGGGTGGGGACTCAGGCTCACCTATTAGTCACACCCTGTGCCTCTGTAGTTGTGCCATCACATTTGGGATGCTGCTATCCTTCAATACGAAGGCGTCATGCACCGACCCAGGATACTTGGCAGTGACATGGGAGATGTACTGGTCAGCCAGGCACACTATTTGCATATTGAGTGAGTTGAAACTCTTCCGATTTCTGTACACCTGTTCATTGTGCCGGGGGGGAGGGGGCAAATGCAATATGTGTTTCGTCAATGACCCCAATACTATTTGGAATATGTCCTACTTCACAGTGGCTAAATCTTCCACTTGGGGGAAAGTGATGTGGCTGCAGATGTGTTTGAGCAAGGCAGACAAAACCCTTGCCTGCACTATTGAGAACATTGTCTGTGACATTCCTGCTGCCAAGCCCACTGTTAATTGGAAAGAACCAGTTGCCAGGAAATGGAGCACAGATAGAACTTGCACAAGATGGGGGATCCCAGTGGGATGACGGATAGCTGAAAGAGATCAGGCTCCAATTGAGTACACAGCTCTGTGATTGTGGTCCTGTCCAGCCTATAGGTGAGTATTATGTGCCTGTCCTCCAGTGTAGCCAAGTCCACAAGGGGTCTGTACACGGGGTCTTGCCTCCTCCTCCCATTCCTCCATAGTGGTAGGTATCTAAGGGACACAAGAGTGAGAAGGTTGTCATAAACTGAACAATGGAACCACCACCTCAGTGTAACTAAACGTGTATGTAATTGGACAATGTAAATGGCAATGTATGTACAATTGGCAGCAATGGCGCAGTTTCCAATTTCAGAATGTTGACCATGAAATGGCGACTGCCTGTCCTGTATGTAGGGACAGGTGGAAGTGATGTAACTCCGCCGGAGTTGGCAGAAGGCGGCCTTGCACTGCATGCTATTCCTCATTGGCTTACAAGGGGCTCTATAGAGTACAGTGTTCAATGAGGATCACCGTCAGCGGTGACGGTGTACACCACCGGGGATGTAACCGCCATTTTCTGTCTATAACCTCACTTGATTCCTGACTTTTCACAGGACAACACCTCCACTGCTTGTGCTGCTGTGACCTGTGTCTGGAACCTGCCATGGCCTGTGTGACAGGGGAAAAGGCCCCTGCCTTCACTTCAGAGGAGTTGGAGCGCCTGGTAGATGGGGCCCTACCCCTGTATGGACAGCTGTATGGGCCTCCAGACCAACAGGTGAGTACACCATGGGGACGATGCATGCAACAAGGTTGCATGGAGATGTGTGTGCTGGCAGTGTGTCATTTGGGTGGGGGGTATGTCTGGTGGTAGTGTACTTGCAGGGCTTCGGGTGATGTATTTGCCAATTGAAGAGAAATGGTATTTGTGGGCCATATGTGTGATAGGCTGGATTGTATGATTAATGGTGTCCTCCTGTCTATATTTCCTCTGCAGGTCAGCGCCCATCAGAAGAAGGGATTTTGGCATGCCATCAGCAAGGACGTGCGGACCCTGGCGGTCTATAGCAGGCGGAGCACCCACTGCAGGAAAAGGTGGGAGGACCTGAGACGCAGGGCCCAGAAGACCGCAAAGGCCCAGCTAGGGATGGCCCCACAACGAGGGAGGGGTGCCCATCGGAACCTGACCCTTCTGATGGCCCACATAGTGGTGGTGGCCACCCAGAGCTGGATGGGCACTTGAGGGCAGTACAGCAGCTATAAGGGGGTGAGCATGAGCACAGTGTGTGAAACAGCCATCTTTGTTGCCTGGCATGGGATCCTGGTGGTGGGTTTCAGTTAGTGGGTTCCCCTTAATGCCAGCTCAGACATTGCTGCGTGGTCCAGCTCAAGGTAAATGGGTGTATTGCAAAATCTTGTTAACTAGCTAGGTGGCATTCCATGTCATTCAGAGCATAGTGGGTCCCATGAAGGGTGTAGATGGTGGTGGTTGACTCTCATCTTGCTGTGGTACCTAGCCAATGGAATGCCAGTGCGGTGCATAGTGCTTAATCTTGTTCCTGTGTGTGATGGTAATGTGTATGCCATCTGTGGTGTTGGTGCTGTAATTGACCCAGTGCTCTCTTTCTCTCTCTCCCCCCTATTTTCTTCTGTCATCCTGTCCATGTGTGCATTAGCATCATTTGGCGGAGGAGCCGGGGCACCGGCGACTGAGGGAGCTGAATCCTACAGGACCCATGAGGCAGAGTCCACTGACACCGAGGGGACCAGTGGGACGGAGGTCAAAGGGAGCACCATGGCGGAGACAGGAGGTGACAACACTGACTCTGATTCCTCCTCCGATGGAAGCTCCCTGGTGGTGGCAGACACCTCTGGAAACTCCCCAGCTACAGCCTCCACCCCTGTACCAGCACAGCCCTCCCTGTAGCCACCCACTGAGTTGCCCATAACCGCTCACCCCAGAAGGGGGGCATCTCCTTCAACCCCAGGCAGTTCAGGCCCTGCCCTAGTGAGCACTGTTGCCCTCACTGAGGAGGCTATTGACCTCCTGAGATCCATCTCTGTAGGGCAGTCAACCATTGTGAATGCCATCCAGGGGCTGGCATCTCAGATGCAGCAATGCAGTGCCTGGAGGGCTTCCACGGTGGGTTGGCAGCCCTACAGAGATTGTTTCAGGCTCTGGCCTCCTCTCTGATGACAGCCAGTGTCCCTGTTCCTACTGCCCCCCCTCCAACTATCACTTCCCAGTCCCAGTCTCCTCAACCCCAACCCATCCCATGCACACATACAGACAAGCATGCACACAAAACATCACTCAAGAGCGGCACAGACAAACACAGGCAGCACACTTTAAGCCACAACAATTCACACAAACATCAGACAGTTGCACACACAACAACAACCACTGCCTCCACTGTCCCCCCTCCTCCTCCTCCTTCTCACTCACAGTCACATCTGCACTCACACCTGCATGCACTGCATCAACAGCCACCACCATCACCACATCATGCAGCACCCACACTTCACTTGCAGACACATCCACAACATCCATCCACACGTCCTCTTTGTCCTCTCCCACCCTGTCTGCCCCCCAAGAGACGCAAATGCTTGCACTCAGACACCCAACAGCCATCCACCTCACACACGCACACTGTCCATCAACCTGCACCCAAGTCCAGCAGACATACACCTCCTACAACCACTCCCTCTAACTCCACTCCCATCCCTCCTCCCACATCCCAACCCAACGTCCCTAAGAAGCTTTTCCTTGCCCAACTTGACCTCCTCCATCCCCCTCCACCCCCTCTGTTTTGACCGTAAGAGCAGGGTCCCAACAACCCAGCACAGAACCTCAGCCAAACAGTCTGCCACTGCTCCCACCAAAAAATCAGCTGCTGGCACAAAGGGGCCCCTGAGTGTGATGGCAGCCACTCCTAGTGAGAGCACACCTCTGCCTCAGAAAGGGAGGACTAGGGTGGCAAAAACTAAAGGACAGAGGATAGGGACAGTGGAGGCACCTCCTAGTCCTGGGGGCAAGGACACAAGTGACATGTCAAAGGGCAAGGGGGGCTGTCACCAGAGGAGACACACGGATCCCCCTCCACCACCAAAGAGAACAAAGGATACCCCTACACAACCAAAGAAAGGCAAGATTCCCACTCCACCACCAAAAAAAGGCAAGGAGACACCACCACCACCAAAGAAAGGCAAGGTTCCCACTCCACCACTAAAGAAAGGCAAGGAGACACTTCCACCAGTAGAGGCAAAGCAGCCCTCACCTACAGCAGAGGCTGCCAAGGAGACACCGCCACCAGCAGAGGCAAAGCAGCTCTCACCTCCAGCAGAGGCTGCCAAGGAGACCCCTCCACCAGCAGAGGTAAAGCAGCCCTCATCTCCAGCAGAGGGACTGTAGGCCACCCTCCAGGGACTGTTGTGCAAGGAGCCCCCTCCAGAACCATTGGGCATGTTACCCACTTCAGAGACTGTGGCCTTTCACTCCCCTCCAGAGATTGTTGGGCAAGGAGCCCACTCCAGAACCAGTGAGCATGTTACCCACTTCAGAGACTGTGGCCTTTCAGTCCCCTCCAGAGACTGTTGGGCAAGGAGTCCCCTCCAGAACCAGTGGGCATGTTACCCACTTCAGCTGAGGTGCCTCCCCCACACCCCCTTCCCCCGGAGGTGCCTGCCCATTTCCAACATGATGTCCCTGAACAGTGGAGTCCGGATTATGTCAGGAGTCAAGTTGGGCCTTGGACTGTGCCATGTAGCCATGTGGCCCTTTTGTACTTTGGACTGGCCATTGGCCCAATCTGGACATTGACGCCTGCATTTGCATTTGACTTAACATCATGGTGGCTGTTGGCTGCAAGTTACAGTGTTCGTTCACTCTACTTGTTGTCCTTGCTTTAATTTAATGAGGGTCCTGTGACATTCGTTTTACTCTGCAGCTGGTTCTGTGTATGGTGTGTGTGTGAATGGTGTGTGTTATGCGTGCATGTGTCATTCTCCTTTTCTTCCCTCCCTCCCTTGTGTGCTAGGCAGCTCTATGTCATCGTCTTCATCGGCGTTGGTGTTCCAGGACGACCATGGCGTGGTAGAGCATCGGGAAGACTTGAAGTTCCGTTTCTATGGCAGCGGCGGAATCCTCTGTATCCCTGTTGGTGAGTCTTTTGTTGTCTGTGCAGCGTTTCCGCCAGGCTTTTGATGGTGTTGGTACCGCCCCGAATTCCTGGCGGTTTGCTATGCCATAACATGGTGGGCGGTACCTTGGCTTCCGCCTGGCTGTTGGTGGCTACTGCTGTGGTCAGTGGTGTTAACGCCATGGTGGTTGGTGTGGTACATTGTCTGACTATGGGAGGTATTACTGCCATGGTCATAATTTGGCGGAAATTACCGCCAGCCTGTTGTCGGTATTACAGTCACTTTAACAGTCACCGCCAATGCCATAATGACCACCATAGTGACCTAAGGTCTTTTAGACTTTTTTTAACTAGGGTCAGAGCACGTAATGGACAACTGGGAGGTGGCAGTGCTCAAAAGTTGGAAAGCCAGAAATGAAAAAGAAAGGAATCAGGACGGATCTCAAAGAGTGTATGGAGCTAAGGGAAGGAAACTAAGACACGTTGTGCAATGAATATAGTTAAATTGACATATGGTCAAGCAGGCTGAAAGATAAAAGGGGCAAGGATTGGTATCCACTTAAAGCAGAATAAACAAAAGCCGAGCTGAAAATGATAAGATTTAAAAATCAAATGAAGACCCAAGAAGAGATGTGAAAACTCGAGTACAGTAGTTATAGTTGAGGTCTAGAAAAATATGAACAGCAAAATGAAGTATATCAAATACAAAAGGAAAGTAATGAAAGCCAGACACATTAATCAGAGGTCTTGGGCAGATATATATTTATATATATATATATGCATATATATATATACACACACATATATATATATTTATATTTAGATATATATTTATACATTTCCTTGATCAAGACTGTTTGTTGGTAGAAATGTATTGAAGTTCTGTATACTTCATGCCGCAGGATTTATAATAATAAAATGTGAATTACATCAACCTGCTCAGTCACCTGTGCCATTGAAACCTCTATGGGGAGATAATGCATAGCAATAAATATTGCATACATATATGTGTGTGGTGTGTGTGTCTGTGCACACGCCTAAGATGTTAAACTTTCCTTTGTCTGTGGTATATATTCAATTATTTTAGTTCACTTGCTCTATGAATGTATTTATTTATTTTTTGTTTATAGATAAGGATTTTTACTGGAATATTTTTACATAGATGATGTAATTCAGTAGTGATACCTACAAAAGACCCGCAAAATGGTATATGTGAAATCGATACACTTTATGTAAGGCAAAAAGAGAGTGGATGATGGATTAACATCAAGTAACGCTTGACAGCATTTAATCAGATTTATACCTTTGTTCCAGCAAACACAGAAGTGGGTTTTCGTTGTTTCCGGTGGTCCACTGCCAAGCTGACTTCAGCAAATTTCTTCTACTGAATTGCTCTGAATACATTCTTTATCGCTTGCACTGCCATTTTTCTCAATCATCATTCAAAGGGGACCGGGTTCCTATCTAAATATGAACTAATCACAAAAAGAATCTGAATTCTGGCCAATTAATATCGCATGATGAGCTTCACGTGTGTGAAGGGAAAAGGTCTTACTTTAATAATGCTGCATTATGACATGGCCAGGTCGCTGTTTGTTTACCATAGGACCAAATCCTTGGTGGCTATGTAACTTTGTTTCTGTTTACAATTGTAATTCTTCCAATATGCAGCAAAAGCAGGAATACGAATATAATTTAGTTCAGGATAATTACCTCATAAATAGCTTATTTTCCATTGTTATATACCATCAGGTTCTCTGAGAATAGAAAATTCCACCAGTAACTCAGGCTAGGTGTATCACATCCAAGATTAAAAATTCATACCATACGCACACGCGTTGTGTAGGCCACATGCTCAGATAAGAAAATAAAAATATGTAGACCTACTGGTAGTAAACAATAACAAAGCCTGTAGTTCTAGACTTCTGAATGGATCATGCACACAAAGGCAGGCAACCTGTGGCTGGCAAGCTCGCAGATGCACCTCAGGGGAGCGTTTGGTGATGTGCCTCACAGGGTCACTGAGTGGTGTGCCCAGTAAGAGAACTAAGTGCTGTGAATAAACTGCACTGCGGGTGTTGTGAATGAGGTCAGGACTTCTTGTTGTGCATCAGGAAAGCACTGAGTAATGTACGTTTCAGAGGTACAGGACGGTGTCTCTTATGGGGGCAGAGAGACATGCACTGTAGGAGTGCAGAGGAAGCTATCAAGGCTGTTTAAAATCATCTCTTTTCAAGCGTGATTAGCTCAGCCACCCCGTTTTTTTTATAATTTGCATTACTGCGGTTTTCACACTCCATGTGCAGGGCTACAAGTATCAGAAGACAATGAAAAAATAGTGGGGCTGGACAAGTACTCGGAAATTTGGCAGACAAAGACGGGTGTTTGCAGATTGTCAGGATTTTAGGGATTTCTGTACAGGGGCAGAAAGTTATTTATGGGTAGAGTCAGTTCAATTTAAAATCTTTTTTTCAGTACAAAGTTGACCATAAAAGAACACAATAAAATACAGCACAAATTATTTAAAATCAGCAAAACAATAAAAGATTGCAGGAAAATGAATCAACGGTATAACTATATGGTATAAGACAATACCTTTAATATCCCTACTCTGGCCTTGGAACAATTAAAATACAATGTGTATCCTACTTCGGATACCTCTCCAAATAAATGATGCAATACCGAGGTATAAAAAAGGGTCCACCAGGGCACACAGAAATCTCAAAGCAACTTTATAATCTCTAACATTTGCTAAAAAAAAGTGGTTTCAAATAATGCTTCCTCGGCCCACCAGAAAAACTGCAAAATAGAATAAAGTGCTGGGTACTCTGCTTGGAAGTGCCGCCGTTTGGGCACAGCACAATATCACTGGGTGGATGCTTGTTGGCAGGGAAGGCAACAAGGTAGTACACTATGCCCAGCGGCAACCTGATTAAAACAAAACAGTCTTGTAGGATTGATACCAAATATAGGTGTAGTTGGAAGCCATTCTAGGAAGCAAATGACATAGGTGGCGACAGTGGATTTCCTGGACTCAATAAGGCCCTATTTCCAGACCTAGCACCTAGAAACTGGGACTTAACCTTACCCTTAGTAAAGACCAGTACACTGTGTGGATTTCTAAGTGCGGGGAGGCCACAAAATGATCAAGGGCCTGAATTTGAACTCAATGAACAGGTTACTCCATCACAACGGTGAGATATCTTGTCCGCCGAAATCTAAATCCCATTCTATCCTATAGGATTTATATTTCGGCAGATGAGATATCCAGCACTGTTGTGTCGGAGTAACTGGTCTGTCAAGTTCTAAATCAGGCCCTTAGAAATGCTGTCAATGTGTGACAGCCAAGGCATATTAAGAGGGTAATCAAGTGCTGTACAGTCCATAATGAGAGATTTTGTAAAGGTTATTTCGGTTTTAGACCAGACTGAATGCCAGAGTAAAATCGGCTTTAACAAAAGTAAATCCTCCAAGTAAGTTACCCCAACCTCTTTGTGAATAATATAGGATGAGGCAGAGGCAGGGGTACATAGCAAATGCCTAAGAAAGGTATTCTTCCTGGCCAGGAGAGTATCACAATGCAGGTAGATCCACGGGTCCTCTCCGTACATAGCGGCGGACAGTGCTTTGGCTTTATAGATGTTTACCATTTCTTTAATTGGGTGGCTGCCTAGTTTGTGGGAAAACCTAAAAATACCCCTGCAGACTCTACTCATTTTTGATCTAGGCTTGCATATATGTTGGGACCATAAACAACTACTGGTAAAAAGAATGCCCAGGTAGTTAAATGAATTGAACCTCACAATCGGTGAGTCCGTAATGTAAAAAGACTTGCACTTCTGGGACTTTGACCCACACAGCATCATAAATTCTTTGGTATTGTTAATCTTTAGTTTCCTGGCCTCCAGAAAATCAGCAAACATGCTCATTAGCCTCTGCAAGCCGACTGGTGTCCTAGACATTAGGACAGCATCATCAGCTTAGAGTAGCACAAGAACCGACCATCCAGCAACCTTGGGTGCATCAGCTTGCAGAGACATGAGGGTATCATCAACCCCATTATATTTAGTGAATATAAAAATGTGGCCAGGATGCAACTCTGTCTGATTCCCCTCTTGATTTTGAATGTGGGGAGCATTCTCCATAGGGGCTATAGCATACTTTAGCAGACAGGTCCTTGTACAATTCAGATAGAAAGAAAACAATGTTCTCTGGAGCTCCAAGAGAATGTAGTGTGTGCCAAAGGGTCGAGTGAGCCACCAAATTAAAAGCACTGCTAGGTCAGTGAAGCAAAAATAATGAGAACCTGATTTAGCCTTAGCATATTTCCCGACGAGCAGGTCCAGGTTAACAATACTCCACAGTTCCCTGGCAACGCCTAAGTCCATATTGGGCCTCCAAGAGCATAGAGATATTGGTGGCCCACTTCTGTAATCTCTGTAGTAAGACCCTACCCCACAATTTAGCGGAAGAACTGGAAATGGGATGGTATTACTTCGGGTCAGATTGACCACCCTTCTTGAAAATAGGCACTATGAGAGATGTCAGCCCAGCTAGCAAGGATCATGCCCTCTGCAGCTGCGTTGAACATGTGAGTCAAGATGGGACCCCAGAGATCACCCATTGCCCTGAGGGCATCTAACGGCTTGCCATCGGGACCTGGGGCTTTACCCCCTGCACTGTGGTTTAAGGCAGAAAGGACCTTGCTCAGGATAACATCAAGGGGCCTGCTTCTAGTTTGTTTGGCACTCGTACAAGGATCTTCCATAAAGAAGCTGAAAATTCCCGAAAAGTGGTCGACCCACGCTTGGAAGGGAACAAGTAAGGTGAATTCGGGAGCAGTGTCATCCTTTAAATAAGGGGCATTAACTGCATTCCAGAATAAAGTGGCAAAATTTGTCACAGCTGCCTGGACTAGATTAGACCAGGCCTCTTCCTTGAGCACCTTTTTCCTGGAAGATAACGCCAAATTATAGCCCTTCCTCAGTCATTTAATGGCAAGATTGTCTGTGGGTGAACTGCACAGCAGGGCAGTCCATAATGTCTTAGCAGCCTGAGTACATGAGTGATCGAACCATCCACGGTTCTTCAAGGGCCTAGGTCTTGAGTGTTGTGTCAATAAGGCATTGAGTGATCTGGCTATTGATTCAAACACACAACCCACCCCCGCATTATCCACCCTGCTGCCCAAACAATAATTAAACTCCCATGTATTCATAGGTATCAGCTTTTGTAGCACACTTAAGGGGATAACCTCCAACCAATTACTCCGAACGCCACTGAGTCTACATTGGTGCTTACCAGGGTTTTTTTTAGCATGTAATGACATAGTTACAACTTATGGATTGTGGTCACTCACTGCTGTTGATATTATCCTGCAATCAGAAACAAAATCACTAACTAACAGGGCAGTATTTAAGATGTGATCTATAGTTGTATTGGCACCTCTGCCAATAACATATGGAACCTGTTTGTTACTCCCAACATTGAAATTCTCCAGTAATGGGACGCCATACTTAAAAATCAGAGAATTTAGTGACTGCCCCTGTAATGTTAAAAATGTGGGACTCCCTCGCTTGCTGGGTCAATTATGCCACAAGGCAACATCACAAAACAAAATAAAATGATGGACGGCGTGTTGAAACTTTTCAAACACTCAACCCCAGTGGCTGATGAAGGGGGATACCCTGAAACCGGTCCCAGGATGCTTGTTTCTGGTCCAGGGCGAAACCGGCCTGGCAGTTCAGGCTGGACTTTTCCCATGGGGAACAGGGTCAAGTCTGATTTGGATATGGCTGGGTCCAAACTGGGGTGGCATGGTGAGCAAAAGAACGATGGATTAAACCAAGATCTGTGACTGGGGGTGAGTGGTTGAAAAGTTTCAGCACTCCGTCCATCATCCTTTTGTGGTGCTCAATTATACCACCAACATAGTTGGCAAATGAAGGACATTTTTGTATGTTAAAATCACCAGCCCAAAGGATAGCGAAGGTTGATTGAATAGAGCTCAAATATCTGCCTAGATCTAAGAGGTATCAAACATGTTGCTATAAATATTTATCACCACGAGGTCTATACCCCCCCATAAAATATAGATGTACAAACTGATAGTAATTTGAAGTAGTAAGAGACTTCCTAATATTGACCGGTAGCAAACTGAAGATTAAAATTTAGAGACCACCTTTAGGTCATCCTGACAGTGACAGGGCAGCAAGGGTAAAATGGAAGAAAACCCCTCAACATAAGCCGATTCAGCACCCCAGGTTTCCTCAAGGCAGATCACATGTGAAAAAGAAACAATGTGGACCCAGTCCAAAACAGATAGTTTACTTTTGAGCCCAAAAATGTATGAATTGGGCCGTACTGGAGTGGTACCATTTTCAGACAGTGAGGTATTATCTCTGGGGCTACAGCCATGGTGGCAGAAAAATGACGATCAACCAGTTTGATCTCCTTATTTAGGGCACCCACTGCCCAACTGAAGTAGCTGTCCAAGGACAAGGAGTTCATGTCTGGCTTGGCTGGAATGGAGGCTTAGAGCTTAACTATAGTAGAAAAAAAGAAGAGGTGATAATTTGATAAAAGAGGGTGAATCCTCAGAAGCCGCCACAAATATTTTAGCACAACAGATGGAGATAGTGTAATTCAGTACCTGAAAAAACATATCTTCACCTGGTTGGCACTGTAAAAGGCTGGGAGACGACGTCCCACCCTGACCTCACATGAGTACAGTCAAAGTGAAATACATGCCACCAAAAGCAAGGGCCAAGAGCTAAAGGGGGACCCGGCCCGGCCCAGCCTCTTCCGGGTGATGTGGGGCAAAGACAGGCCTGGTCTAGGCCCAGGCACATGCATGGGTGCATTCTGCACGTATCCCACATTTCGGGAGTCAAGGCAGTGTTTTAAGTGCCTTTCTGATGCAAAACAAGGTGTGGCTGACCTCTTTGCCGCAAGTGATGCTGGGCCCTGACGTCCTGGGGCCCCACCGGCTCTGATGTCTGACCCGCACTGCGTGAGTCAAGGTAGTGTTTTAAGCACCTTTCTGGCGCGAAACAAGGTGTGGGTCGCCTCCAAGCTGCAAGTGAGGTTGGGCCCTAAATTCCTGCAGCCCCCACCAGTTCCAATGTCTGTAGATTCATAATTGCATGCTTTGCACAGGAACCTATGTAGATAGAGAAGACAAAGGAGCACGCACAATGAACTTACAAACCTACACAGCTGAAAGAAGCCCAACGTCAGCTATGACATCTTTAACTGGGTCGGGGGGTTTGGTGAGCTGCATTTGGTATGCTAAGTCTATTTATAGAAACAATCTGCAAGTCCTAGAATACAATGTTCTGTGACAAAAAGCCAAAACTGAATAATAGTGCCACATAATAAATGGGGCTTTTTGCACCACTAACGTTCACTTGCGGCCCTGTGAACTGTCAGTCCTGCACATGTGCTGCCATATGCACAAGCAGCTCTGAAATAACATGAAGAAATGGAGGGCGAGTGGCCAACCATTTGTTTACATTAATGACTGTGAAAGGATGTACCGCATGACACACACCTCAGCTTTGACAATACTTCCGTCTTAGCACTTCCTGTAAAGTGTTAGGCCCTCATTACAACATTGGCTGTAAATGCTGCTTACCGCCGTGCAAAAGACCGCCAACATACCGCTGCGGCGGCGGAATTCCACTACAGCTATCACGACCCACAGCTCGGAATCCGCCATAATTCAGACACCCACACAAATCCGCCACACCAAAGGTCAGTGATAAACTGGCGAAAACAAAACCTCCACCGTCATGCCAACAGGAATCCACCCACACTATCACGACTCACGAATCCACGTGGCGGTCTTTCAACCGCAGTATTCCATTGGCGGTACATACCGCTGCGCTCAAAATACACACACATGTACAAAACACAACCACATTGGACAATTTGAAATACACATACCTGATACACCATACACACACCACTCCGACACACCCAATCCAATATAAAACACACACCCACATCACCCACAAACCCCTACTACCGAAAATTCTGAAAGAAGGCCAGAGAGAGACACCACCAGAAACAACACTAGCATCCACAGACACACAACATCATCACTCACACAACATCCACGCACCTCAAACAACATAACAACACATCCCCTCACACATCACAACACACACCACCTCACACATCACCCATACCACATCATGGCACCACAACAACACCCCAGGTTCTCTGAGGAGGAGCTCAGGGTCATGGAGGAGGAAATCGTCCGAGTAGAGCCACAGCTATTCGGATCACAGGTGCAGCACACCTCCATTGCTAGGAAGAAGGAGCTATGGTGCAAAATCGTCGACAGGGTCAACACAGTGGGACAGCATCCAAGAACACGGGATGACATCAGGAAGAGGTGGAACGACCTACGGGGGAAGGTGCATTCCGTGGTCTCAAGACACCAGATTGCAGTACAGAGGACTGGTGGTGGACCCCCACCTCATCCCCCACAACTAACAACATGGGAGGAGCAAGTCTTGGCAATACTGCATCCTGAGGGCCTCGCTGGAGTAGCAGGAGGAATGGACTTCGGTAAGTCAAATCTTAACTAGTATATCCCCCACCCTACCTGCATGCCATCACATACCCCCACCCTCACCCTCACCCCCATCACTCCAACACCTCACATATGTCCCACTATCACAACCCACCCATCCCAACACCAAGCCCTGCATGCAACACCAAAGCAGGGACACCCATCACCAAAGCATGTCCACTACAGATACCCACACAGACGCCAAACCAAATATCACACAAGGACCTAGACAAGAACGCAAGCACTGGAGTACAGGGTCACTCACCCATTGCACACGATGACACACACAGATGCAATAATCATGCCTTTACACCCCTGCAGGACCCCTACCCAACATCACCGGACAGGAGGTTCCAGACATATCCAGTCCCCCCCACAGAAGAGGCCCACAGTGATGACTGCATCTCTGCACAACTGGATCAAGATGACCAGCCCAGCCCATCTGGGACCTCGGGACAGTCGATTCCCCTGACACTGGCACAAGCCACCAAAGAGCCTCCCCCTCAGGAAACACCAGCACAGCACCCACCCAGCGGGCCCATCCCTCTGTCCCCAGGACACGTCAAGCAGCAGTGTGTCCACCACTACAGGGAACCCAGGCAAACCCACCACCCCAAGAAAATCAGGGACCTGTGGGCAGTGGCAGTGGGCACACGGTTCAGGGGACAGAGGAACAGGCAAACAGGAAGGATAGCTGTGCGACAGGGGGAGGACAGGCCCA
This sequence comes from Pleurodeles waltl, assembly GCF_031143425.1. Classification (NCBI taxonomy): domain Eukaryota; kingdom Metazoa; phylum Chordata; class Amphibia; order Caudata; family Salamandridae; genus Pleurodeles; species Pleurodeles waltl. Next base: position 888,005,681 of record NC_090442.1, read on the forward strand.
GGGAACCCACTCTCCACAAGGCCCTCTCCGACATCATGGGAGCGTACCATCATTCCCAGGAGACAATGGCAACAGTACTGGCCAACTTTCAGGAGCCCCAGCGGCTGCAGGAGGAAAACTATCTGGGGATCAGGGAGGAACTGAAGTCCATTAACACCACCCTGGTCACCATTGTAGGGGTGCTGAAGGACCTTGTCAACACCAGGAGGGACACTGTGGCACAACAAGGGGCCCCTGACACTAGCCTGGATGATGAACAGCCCTCCACCACCGACGGCGCTAGTGGATAGGAGGCACCACCACAGGACAACAACACCAGCACCTCACCCTCTGCAGATGGAGAACTACCCCACAAACGGTCCCTGAGATCCAGGAACAAGACAGAGAACATTGCCAAGACCCCCGCCAGCAAATGAGACCCCCCTGAATGTCACCCTTCTGTCCCACTTTGTCACCCTGTCCATCCTTCAACTGCCCCTGCTCCACTTCCTATGCCCCTTTGGACAATGCACCTGTGAAACAAATAGACTGGACTCTGCCATGGACATTCCTCCACCATCACCCCTGCCCATTTTACAACCCCCTCCACTTATTTGCACAGAAATAAACACTCATCAATCACAAAACAATCTGGAGTCAGTCTGTGCTTTCACTAATGTGTAATTGCAATAACGACGAAATATAGCAATGTCAATTTAATTGTCCACATACCGATGAAACACAGCTGTAGGGCTGGAGGAAATATAGCAGAGGGCACAAAGTGGGACCCACATCTGTAAAATGGAAAGTCAAAGTGACAAGTCAGGGTCCATAAACTGGGTGAAAATTACAGACTTCTGATAGCTCAAACAATAGTATGAGATGTCTGAGGCAGTGACATCTTCTTACCTGTGTCTCACTGGAAGTATTGCTGGATAACATTGTTTCTGTTGTCGATATCCTCTTCTTCTGCCTCCTCTTCTTCACTGTCCACAGGCTACACAGCTGCCACAAGACCTCCAGCCGGACCATCCTCCTGCAGAAAAGGCACCTGTCATCGCAAAGCCAGGTTGTGCAGCATACAGCAGACCACGATGATCTGGCACACCTTCTTTGGTGAGTAGCAGAGAGAACCACCTGTCATATGGAGGCACCGGAACCTGGCCTTCAGGAGGCCGAAGGTCCGTTCGATCACCCTCCTAGTTCGCCCATGTGCCTCATTGTACAGTTCCTCTGCCCTTGTCCTGGGATCTCTCACTGGGGTCAGTAGCCATGACAGGTTGAGGTACCCAGAGTTACCTGCAAATTTTGAGGGACAACTGTTAGACACACACTAACCCGTAAGGACAACCCCATACCCAGACGCCTATTCACACTGTATATGGTCCTTGTCCTCAGCTATTAGCCACACACGGTGCCTCTGGAGTTGCCCCATCACATAAGGGATGCTGCTATTCCTCAGAATGTAAGCGCCATGCACTCAGCCAGGAAATTTGGCATTCACATGGGAGATGTACTGGTCGGCCAAACACACCATCTGCACATTCATCGAATTATAGCTTTTCTGGTTTCTGTACATCTGTTCACTCCTGCGTGGGGGTACCAAGGCTACATGTGTCCCATCAATGGCACCTATGATGTTGGGGATATGTACCAGGGCATAGAAGTCACCTTTCACTGTAGGCAAATCCTCCACCTGAGGAAAACAATGTAGCTGCACATGTGTTTCAGCAGGGCAGACAACCCTCTGGACAGCACGTTAGAGAACATTGGCTGGGAGATCCCTGATGCAATGGCCACTGTTGTTTGAAAAGACCCACTTGCCAGGAAATGGAGTACTGACAGGACCTGCACTAGAAGGGGTATCCCTGTGGGATGGCGGATAGCTGACATCAGGTCTGGCTCCAACTGGGCACACAGTTCATGGACTGTTGCACGATCAAGTCTGTAGGTGACTTTTACGTGTCTCTCTTCCATTGTCGACAGGTCCACCAGTGGTCTGTACACCGGAGGATGCCGCCATCTCATCACCTGCCCCAGCGGATGTGCCCTATGGATGAGAACAGTGAGCAGAGAGTCAGCCTACACTGAGGTATCACAAAATGTAATTTGCACACATTTATTAATCCGCAATGTGCCTGTTACTGTGTGTATGCAAGGCCTAGGTAGGTGTGACGCAGTTATTAATAATGCCATGTGGCCCCCTGAAATGGCGGCTACTTGACATGTAAGGTGGGACAAGGGGATATGAGGTAACTGCGCTGGCGTTCTACACCGTCGAGGTAGGCGGTCGAAGACCGTGGCACAATCCTGCATTGGTTAACATTGGACCCTATGGGTCCGAGGAGCCAATGACGATGTATGCCGGCAGGGACGGTACGCACCGCCGCGGACGTGACTGCCATTTTCTGCCTGTTCACTCACTTGATACCTGACCTTCAACAGGAGAGGACCTACACTGCAAGTGCTGCTGTGACCTCAGTCTGGAAGCGACGATGGCTCATGTGTCTGTGGAAAGGGCCCCTGCCTTCACTTCGTAGGAGTTGGAGAAATTAGTGGATGGGGTCCTCCCCCAGTACACACAACTGTACGGTCCTCCAGACAAACAGGTGAGTACACTGTGTGCATGCTGCATGGGCAATGCCTGTTTGGAGTGGTGTGGATGGAAAATACATGGGGGGACTGAGGCCTGCATGAGCGGACGGTGAGTGTATGTGCGTCAGGGCAAGGGTGGGAACGTGGCCCAATGAGTATGACGGTCCGGACGGGTAAAGATCTTCCTTTTCCCCTGTACTATTCCTCTAGTTCAGCACCCACCAGAAGAAGGATATTTGGCATGCCATCGCCAAGGACGTCCGGACCCTGGGGGTCCACCACAGACGGAGCACCCACTGCTGGAAAAGATGGGAGGACATTTGCCGCTGGAGCAAGAAGATGGCGGAGGCCCAGCTGGGGATGGCCTCCCAACATGGGAGGGGTGCCCGTCACACCATGACCCCCCTGACGTTCCAGATCCTGGCGGTGGCGTATCCGGAGTTGGATGGGCGCTTGAGGGCATCACAGCAGCCACAAGGGGGTGAGTACAGTCACATTCATCTGACTCTGTGCGCATTACGAGGTGTCTGGGTGGGGGAGGTGGGCAGTGGGTTCCCCTAGGCCAGGACAAGCTTGGTAGGCAAGGTCCCTTGAGAGGCAGGTTCAGTGGAACCCCAACCCCACTAGTAGTTAGTGCCATCTACACCTAGTCAGGCTCCTGTGACTTCCATGTGGGCAGCAATCGGGCTTAGGCCTTGTACCTCATGGGCATGTGAATAATCTAGGAACAATAAGTGCATGGCGTAGAGCAGAGGGCTGCTGTGTCTGTAGTGTCTGCCAACGGTAGTGGTGTTGCATGCACTGAACATGTCTTTCTTCTGTCTCCCCCCACCCCTTTTTGTGGTCTCTTTCTGTTCTTGTGTGCAATAGCATCATCAGACGGAGTAGCAGTGGCACTGGAGCAGGAGGGAGCTGCATCCCACTTGGCCCTGGAGGGCGAAACAACGGAGTCAGAAGCCACCAGTGGGACGGAGGGTGAGGGGAGCTCCACGGCAGGGACACACAGTGACAGCAGTGACAGTGACTCCTCCTCTGATGGGAGCTCTCTTGCGGTGGCGGGCCCCTCTGTGCCCCCCGCATCAACAGGTACAGTCACCACCCCCCTACCAGCACCGCCCTCCCAGGAGCCCCTCAGCGTGTGTCCCGTGCCCGCTCAGCCAGGAGGGTGGGCATCTCCTTTGCCCCAGGCACCTCTGGCCCTGCCCCAGTCACCCCTGCTGCCCTCAGTGAGGAGGCTATTGACCTCCTGAGATCCCTCACTGTTGGGCAGTCTACCATTCTGAATGCCATCCAGGGTGTTGAGAGGCATTTGCAACAAACAAATGCATACCTGGAGGGCATTAATTCTGGCCAGGCAGGTCAACAGAGAGCATTTCAGGCTCTGGCCTCAGCACTGGTGGCAGCCATTGTCCCTGTGTCCAGCCTCCCCCCTCCAACTTCCTCCACCCAGACCCAATCCCCTGTACCTCAGACTATCCCATGCACACCATCAGACCAGCATGCACACACCTCAACACACATGGGTGGCTCAGGCAAACATAAGTACCACACATCCCACAGGCACTCACACAAGCATCATACCCATGCAGACATACCAACATCCACTGCCTCCACTGTGTCCCCCTCCTCCGCGTCTCTCTCCTCCCTCCCAGTCTCGTCTCCACTCACACCTGCATGCACTACATCTTCAGCCACTACCTCCATCACCAGCACGCCCATCACCACACACCGCTCACGTGCAATCACCACCCCCGCTACCATTCACACATCCCCTGTGTCCTCTCACAGTGTGTCAGTGAGCCCTCCTCCCAAAGTACACAAACGCAGGCACACACCCACCCAACAACCATCCACCGCACAACAGCCTCCAGCCCATGCACCTTCACCCAAATTCAGCAGACATACACCTCCTACAACCACTACCTCTTCCTCCACTCCCAAACCCCCTCCATCTACCCATCCCAGTGTGTCTAAAAAAACTTTCCCTGGCTAATATTGACCTCTTCCCTACACCTCCCACCCCCGTCGGTCCCCTAGGGCCAGGCTTTCCAGGTCCCAACCCAGCACCTCAGCCACCACATCCCCAGGCACGGTGGTGCCAGCAACTGCGGGCTATTGGAGTGCGCCAACCATCAGGGCTGCCAGTGTGCCACGGAGCGAGGGCAATGACATTCCGCCACCTGCTAAGCTAAAAAAGATGCCCACATCCCGGAGGGAGAAGCAGAAAAAACCTGCCAACAAGGGGTCAGGGAAAACGAAAGGGGATAGTGGCAAGACAGCTGCACCATTATCCAAGGTGGGGAAGGGTCAGAAACTGAAGGGCAGGTCAGGAGAGGGAATGGTGGCACCGACTGAGGGACCAGTGTCACACCTTCTTTCCACGTCGACGCCAACCTGTACGGCGAAGAAGACCGCCACCTGCACCTCTGTCAAAGAGCCCGCAACCAGCCCCGCCGCCACAGAGCCCGCAGCCAGCACTGCTGCCAGAGCCCGGAACCAGCACCGCTGCCACAGAGCCCACCGCCAGCACCACTGCCACACAGCCCGCAACCAGCACCGCCGCCACAGAGCCCGCTGCCAGCACCGCCGCCATAGAGCCCGCAACCAGCACTGACGCCACAGAGCCCGCAGCCAGCACCGCCGCCTCAGAGCCCGCAACCAGCACCGCCGCCTCAGAGCCCGCCGCCAGCACCGCTGCCACAGAGCCTGGAACCAGCACCGCCGCCACAGAGCCCCCCGCCAGCACCGCTGCCACAGAGCCCGCCGCAAGCACCGCCGCAACTGACACCGCCCCAAGCACCGCCAGCGGCCCCGCGACATCCTGAGCCAGTGGCACCACCACAGACATGGCTGCCATCCCCAGTGGTCAGTCGTCCGAGGCTGGTTGTGAGCTCCAGGAGCCTGGGCAGCTTCCATGAAGCATCACTTTCAGTGGAGAAAGGCGTCCACTACCTCAGTCCTTGGCAGGATGAAGCACTCTGGGCACAAAGCTCCCTCCAGAACCAGTGGAGACTGTTATCCACTTGAGAGACTGTGGCTTTGCACTCCCCAGGATAAAGCAGTGGGCAATCCACCCACTGAAAAAACTTGTGAGACTGTGGCTTTGCACTCCCCAGGATAAAGCAGTGGGCAACCCACCCACTGAATAGACATGTGAGACTGTGGCTTTGTACTCCCCAGGATACATCAATGGGCATGGAGCCCCCTCGTGGAGCAGTGGCGTTGTGCATTCATCAGGCTGAGGTGCCCTACCTCCCTCTCCCCCTGAGGTACCTGTTTCATTTCGATCTGATGCCCCTGCAGTGTTCTCTCCGTTTCCAGTCAGGTATCTAGTGTGGGCCTCGCCCATGCATTTTGGGCCCAGTGGTCCACGGACAATGGTTGGTGCACTATCCAGACTTGTGTATTTGGTGTACATAATTGTATATACTGGATTTGGAGTTTTGACTACTGGATTTTTATTGATTACATTCGTTCAAATCATTTCCTCTTGTCCTTGCGTTCTTCCAGGAGGTGTGGGGGGTGTAAATGTAATGTTGCAGCATGTATTTGTATGTATGGTGTTGTGTGTGGGGGTGCTGCGTGTTGCGTGTGTGTGTCACTCTCTTTACCCTCCCCTGTGTTGTAGGTGCAGTACTCGCCGTGGTCGTCGTCGCCGCCATCGTTGGAGCTCCTGATAGACGAACAGGAAGAGGCGTCGAGGTGAGTGATTTTCCCTTCTGTGTACTGTTTCTGCCGTGTTTTTATTTGTGTTGGTTCAGCCCCGGAAAAGTGGCGGATTACTGTGTTGTGATAGGGTGGGCGGTACATTGTGTTCCGCCTTTCTGTTGGCGGTTACCGCCATGCTGTTTGTTTGTATCGCCATGGCGGTCGGAGTGTTAAAGTGGCTGTCTATGTTGGCAGTTTCCGCCGTGGTCGTGATTCCATTTTTTTGCCGCCGGCCTGTTGGCGGTATTACCGCCGCTTTAACACTGACCGCCAGGGTTGTAATGAGGGCCTTAGTGTATTGTGTAGATGCTGAGGGGGCATCCTTGTTCGGAAGAGAGTGCGCTGAAGCAATGACAAGCAGTAACCCTGCATTAAAGGGCATGAGACTAGCAAACGAAGCTTCGATGCAGGTGGCCGAGAGTCCAGGCAATAACCTGGCTGTCGATGTCACACTTAAACAATTCACATGGCATGATCTGAAAAAATGCGAATCCAGAAAGCACATACAACCCATTCAAGCTGTCTTCTCATGGTTGCTCCTATGAAAGCAGTTAATTTGGTTGAGTAGGCAAAAGAGCAGATTCGATTAAATCCTCTGTTGATCTCTCAGATTTCACCCAGTCTCTGGGACTGTTGAATCGTCTATGGCATGTGCTGTTAGCGGCACAGACCACCTGTCCTTGCCGACAGCAATCTCTGGGCTTTAGGGACTGAGTTGCCGTCGACCCTTTTCAACAGCAGACCAATACCCAAGTTGGTAAATTATTTCTACTTCGCAGACCACTCTACCTTGGTTTGGTCGTCCTCTTTGGCCTGAACCTCACCATCTGAGACAAAGCGCTGGCATGAAATGTTGAACTGTTCCATGCTTACTACTCGGGGGGGGGGGGGGCGTTTCCGGAACTCCGCTTCGACGCACTTAGAGCTACATTCTGTAAAATGCACTGTGGTTTATGTGACTTCCTTCCTCTGTTATGCTTCAAACCAATGTCACCGAGGGAAGAACTGTTAATGAGTTGCATACGAGTTGTGTTTTCGTGGTGTGTTTTTCCATTACATTGTTAGAAGTTTGAATTTTTGGCATGGACATATTTTCAATTTTTTGGTGTAGATATACTGCTTTCTGAATTCATTTACATTAATGTGGCCAGCACCTTGTTTGTTCGTGTATTATTGGTGGACATTGAAAAGCATTTCAGTACTTGCTCATTTTTTACCTGACACACAGAGTATAATACTTAATAATTTATGCATGCTAACATTTCGGATTCCCCTTTTTTCAGTTTGACCGAACGCCGTCTTGCTACTTACTTCTTTTTTTCTGTTAGTATATCCTCACTCTAAAGCACACACAGCTCAATTTACAAGGAAACTTTCTGATTTAGGACTTAGTTTCAGATGGAAAATCAGTTTAATTTTCTCATGCATAAATTAATCCCTGTTTACAAACTGCTGTTAATCAGCAAATTAAGATTGTTAACATATCTAGTTCTGGGTAACTTAATCATTTTTAAGTTTCTTCTTAAATTGGTTGCATTTGTGTGGGCAACTTCAGGGTTGAGTCAAGGAGGCGGTTAGGTAAATCACAAACATATGTGGTCCCCGCCACTTTGTTGATATCGGCAAACATTTTCAAGTGCATTTCATACACTCATCTGCAGACTTACTTATTACAGGAAGATTCAGACATCTCTCCTATAGACAGCAGCAATCATCCCAATTTTAGCATGGGGTTTAAAGAAAGAAAGGACGTTAGGAAGAAAGAAAAGAAACAAGCATTTGCAATGCAACGGTTCTCGCGTTTGCTCGTGTTAGAGCTAATAGCGTTGTAAACTCCTAACCGGACTTTTCTTGGCACATAAACCATGTACGTAACCGGAAAAAGTGCAATTAACTGTGCAACAGGGTCGATATTATGCAAAGCGCTCGACTTCTGCCAAACGAGATCGCGTTGCGAAAATAGAGAAAAAGTAGTCCACGAACCGGACGTAAAACAGCGAGCCTCATATGTTTTCTGTACTTGGTCGATGCGCATGAGGAGGGCTAATCATCGGAAAAGGCATGACGTATGCGTGCCTTCCACTAATGAAATCAAGCAGATTCTAACAGGCAAGCCCGCGAACCAATGAAAGACACTGACGTGACGTGGACGGGGCTCCGAGCCCTCTTTAATTCCTAAAGCGTCTCGCTAGCGAAACACATGCGCAAGCGCATTGCGACGCAGGCTCGACCCTAAAAAAGGATTTCTAAAATTATTTTTTAAATATCTACAATCCTGTATGTGCTACCTTGAGTTATTTCATGCATACTGATGAAATACACAAACTTGGGAATATAAAAAACAGCTGTGTGTTTTTTATTGACTTTCTCACACTTAGGACTGTTTCTCAAGACACTTCTAAATTATGCCTTTTTCGAATGGGAAGAGAACAAACGTACTCTCATAGGGATAAATAAGCCCTTGAATGGTAATTTGTGCCAGCTGCCTGCTAATTGATAATGACAATACACCAGAGAAACCTCTGAATCTTACGTTAATTTGTGCATTCATCATACACTGCAGTAGAAATAATGATTCTATATCAAAACTGTTCCTCCATTAGTCACAATGTATTTAGTAACAATGGAGAAAAAGGGCATGAAAATTCACCAGTGCATACCTGGAATCAAAGCTTAAATACAAATATTCCTTGGAGCAATTTTTCTGCAGGTAACTGCTCACCACTCAAGCTTATTTGTTGAAATTAGACCTACAACTTTCAAGGACAATATTGTTCAGGCATAAATTGATGACACCATAATACATGTTCTTGATAATTTTGACACATTCCGACCAAATGACTCTTTTCTAGGTTTCACCAGGACATTCCCAAGGACTTTGATTTAAACAACTGAAGTTCACTGTGGTTGATTTGAGCTAGCATTAGTGTTTTGGAGTTCTTTTGACTCATGTACAAGCTTAGGAATTATTACATACACTTTGATGAATGTAAAGAACTTGGGAGTTATTTTCTATTCCAAAGTCTTGCTCACTCTTGATATCAACAGTGTGGCTCGGGTTGTCAACAAACAGCTCCCTGCATGACAGATCAGTGGGTGGAGTTGACGCAAAAAACTGTTTATGGCCTAATTAGACTAATTAGAACGTTTTAGCTGCCATGAGAAATGATCAAGAATCAGTTTGTTAGTGCAACTGTATCACTCACTGAAACAATGATTAAAGCTCTGGATAAACAAAGTCATTCATATAAAAAAAAAAAAATTCAGTATTATCAAACTGTACACAGAGAGATAATAATCTCAAATATTTACGTGTGGTGTGGGGCATGGGGCTAAACAATTCAGTTCAACTGACAGGGATGACAACCATATTCATTTTTTGAAATATAAGAACAACAAGCATTTGCAATGCAACAGGTTTCGTGTTTGATTGCGTTAGAGCTATTAGCGTTGTAAACTTCTAACCGGACAGTTTGAAACAGTTTCACATGCGAGCCGATGGTCGCCAGGACATGCAAAGTGCTCGACTTCTGCCCAGCGAGATCACGCCGCGCAGGAAATGAAAAGTTAAAGTAGTCCAGAAACCAGCTGAAAACACAGAGCCTCGTATGTTTTCAGTAGTTTACCGGTGCGCTCCAGGAGGGCCAAACACCGGAAAAGGCATGACGTATGCATGCCTTTCACAAATGTAATCAATCAATTTTTAAAAGGAAAGCCCATGAACTAATGAAAGTGACGGGCATGATGTGGGCGTGGTTAGAAGCCCACAGAGAGATTACAACATGGACCAGAGCGCTTGCACGCAATCCACCCTAAATCGGGGGTTTAAATACAGAACAAAATGTAGCTGTTTAAATAGTTCCAGGCATACACATGTGACATTTTGATTTGCATATCCATCAACATTTCAGACCAATAGCAAGTAATATGGAAAATGTTCCTCACTATTTAGTGACAGGGCTGGAAAGATCTACTTGACCACTCCCTATGGCAGTTTTATTTTATGAGTTTTATTTTGTCAGGTCAGCTATTTTTAGATTCCACTCCACCCTTGTGGCAGGGGGAACAGGTGTTCTGTTCAGTCAGAAACTGAATTAGCAATTAAGATGCATTTAAATATTATTCTTGTCACATTTGCTCTGTGTTCAGAGACAGAGGTCAAAAGTCAGTTTGTCTTCTTTGTAATGAAAATACTTTTCCTTGTGACTGCAGAGTTCCAGGATTTTGTAAGGTGAACTGTCTGACCTATGTGAAATGAAAGATGTTGGTATCAGGTTTTTCCTAACACACATTTATATAACTAAGTCAACTTTACAAACATTTCAAAATATATTTCAGTAGCTGTGAAAGACCATTTTTTCTACTTTTGTGCGATGAAAAAAATATTTTAATAGGATGAAAGAAAGTCAGAACAGTTTACTTGGTGATGTGCAAATGAAAAATGTTTTCTGAAACCCAATTTTCACAGATTATTGTTAATACACTATATAGTTTTATCAGTAAAGCTGAAAGTTAGTGGGAAGGTTTTTGGACATTTCTTGGAAATTTTGTATGTAAATGACAATGCGCTACCACATCATGCTTTTAGTAATACATTTATTAAAAGTGAGTGTTTAAACACAACTAAGAAACACTCCTGCCCTGATGGCAATGCTATTACTAAACTAAGAGGCAAGTCATGCATGGATCATGTGCACTGTATATGTGGGCTAGATTTATTATATATGGAGCAAATGTTTAGTGCATTTAATCAAACAAAAGAGGATTTTCTTACAGCAGAAATGCTGAACTCACATAGTTGAAGGTGCACACATATGTGAGAATGAAGAAAAAGGTGACTGTAAAATACAATATTTGCCTTGGATCACACAATTTGAGACCCGTTTCTGGGTCAAGTACATTACAGTCAGATCAAGTAGATTATTCAAGCTACTCGACCTGCAGGTCTAGTAACAATTTTATGATTTTTCAAGGCCTGTAATGGTACAGTACATCTACTTTCTTGGTTCCTTAGTATACAGCATAGATATGTTTCAGATGGGGGTGGTACAGCTGGATACCTCGCGGTGACATTCTTAATGAAAACAATGTCCCCCAAGAAAGTTTATGTTTGATTCACGTAGGAGGCAGAACTCAATTTGTTCTTCTAAAAATATTAATCTTGTTTGCATTTGTTGTTAGGACTCCCACATGCCAGAGGAAACTAAAACATATTTTAATTTAACCTATCAAAGAAACTAATTTATAGGGTGCAAAGACTACAAAATCATGCAACTATAATGTGCCTTGACCTCCAAAACACCGATCACATATAACAAGTCCCATAAGCAATCGTCTACCTCTGCATGGCCACTAAGTTCAGAGCCCTCTGAACAACCGTGTTATGCAGTTTTTTTATACATCATATTATCAGCACTCCATAGCGTATTCCACCATTTATTAAATGGGATTTCTGAAGTTGACTTCCACTCAGATAAAATAGTTTTTGCTCTGAATGGAATCAACAGATCTAGGAATAGCGTATCATTTGCAGGCAATATTAACAAGTGTGGGTGGGCCATTAGTCCTACGGTTATCGTAAGGAAAATTGATTGTAAATGGGTTCTTGAAAATGTGACTATAGTGCTTTGTAGTCTGGTCCAGAAGGGGTGAGTTAGTTTACAAGTAAAAAACGTGACCCAGGGATCCTGTCTCTGCCCCACAGAGCAAGCAAGTGTCAGAGGCAACAAGGCCTAATTTGTGGAGTCTAGAGGGGTGAAGACTGGACTTTTCTTACTGCCCCAATTGATAGTGTAAATATATGGACGGCCATTGACTATCAAAGAAGGTAAGGCACCAGGGCCGGATGGCTGCACAGCCAAATTAATAGCGTTTTTGCAGATTCAATAGCAGATCTTCTTGGTTCTTCATTTAAACAGTACATACATTTGGATCCCATATCTGATTCTGCAACTGAGGCTATGATAGACGTTAATCCAAAAGATGGGAAGGATCACTTGGACGTTAGAAACTACCAGCCCATTTCCTTAATCAATTTTGACTGCAAAATAAACGCAAAGATTCTGGCACTATGGTTGAGAAAGGTCATATTAAAACTCATTGCACCTCTCAAACAGGCTTTCTGAAAGATAGGTTGGCAGCAGACAACATCAGATTACTTTGCCATGCACTTGATAAGGCCAAATGCCTTGACTCTCCAACTGCTACCTTTAAAGTTGATGTGGAAAAGGCCTTTGACAGGGTCTCTTAGGCCTTCCTTCATTCCGCCCTACAGCACTACCAATTAGGGGATGAATTTGTTTGCATGATAATGGCATTATATGCTAATCCAGTGACAAAAGTTAAAGTCAATGGTCTTTATCTACGTCCTTCATGTTAGCTCAAGGAATGCATCAGGGATGTCTATTATCCCCATTTCGATTCTTACTAGTTATTGAAACTCTACTGTCCTCTCTCTGCTGTAATGATAGCATTAAGAGCATACAGTTTCAATCTGGCAGACAGTTGGTTGTTGCCTATGCAGATGGCAGGTTGATATTTACCGAAAATGCTGAACTGGCTATCACTTATATAATGCTTGAAATACAAAGTTTTTCTCAGCTCTCTGGTTATTCATTAAATAGGACTAAAACCAAGGTATTCCCTCTTAATGTACATTTCGTGATCTCCTTGATACTAAGGGAGAATGTAGCAGCTTTCAACACTCCAGCTCAGAGTTTGTTTGTGCTCGTTTCACGTAACCCAAAAATATCAGCGGGCCAGTACCAGGGTCTGCAAACTAAGCACAAAGATGCTCACCAGGAAGATTAACTAGAACCTTATGGGGAGAGGATCAGGAGAAGACAAATGATGGAGAAGTTGAGAATGTGGTTGTAATTCATAACATAGACCTTACAAGAAGGTATGTGGTTGAGAGTTCCATTTGAACTTCCCTGTGAAAGGGGAATTGAACTGCCATTGACTTGAGAGAGAAAGCAGGCTCCTTGAAACTTTATGAATTTCGTTAACAGGCAAACTAAAGACATTTCCACTGGTTGGTTTGGTGAAATCAATTGAGATATTGTGCACTGAAAAATCTCACAGTGAACCCTAAATTCCCAAAGAAGAAATGGTGAAGAGAAGAGTGTTTGGATATGAAAGCCTGAAAACATCTCAGCAAACTTAGTAAGAGACAGCCCTTGAGTGATATTGGAGGATGTATTGTTTTGTCTGATATAAATACTTTTACTCTATTATTGCGGACTATTTTCACGGACAAAATCGGCCAAACGCCCGTTTGATCTGTCTTCAAATAGGTAAAGGGGAGAGTTGGAAAATTCTATTTTTCAATCAAGAATATCCTGATTTATTACATTAAACGTTTGAACACTTTGGTTGTCAGGTGCCATGCGAGTATTTTTTCCTCTTCCATGGTTTCTACATTCCCAATTTGTGTCTTAAGGTGAACTTAATGAAACCTATCCTGGGGTCTCATTATAGTCCACCCTCCTTTAGATAAGGACACTCCCTGCATTCTTAATATTAATCCTGTTTCTTCCAGGATCAATGAATGGCATTATCACTCCTCTATTAATGTGGGCTGGCACAAGTCATTTTTTGGTAGATTTTTGTCAGAAGCAGGATTCAGTGAAGAACCAAAGTGTGGAAAAATACATAGCCGGGAAAAACAGCCATGACAGAAGCAAAACCTAAATCAAGCAGAGACAAAAATTAAATCGACAATTATTAAACATGAGCTCCTGATTCCCCAGTCAGTGTTTTTAATTGGTTGTTACACATTACGTGGACAGCTATTCTACAAACCTATGTGTTTATGTTGTCTGCTGGCTGTTAGTTTTATTGTGCAGCAAACGAAAAAATATAAAAGGAAAGTTATGTTTGTTTTCAATAATCCATTCATTGCACTCACAGGGCATAAAGAAGTCAATTTGTGTGACACATACCCTGAAAGGGCAATAAATAACTAATCACAGAATCAATTATGTCATAGAAATCTAGGTTTGAAGCACTCCACGACACGTCGTTTGTTTATTATATTGCAGATGCATTCTGCAGATGTAATGTCCATACTGCAGGGGCGTAGATTCATGGGCGGTGTTTGGGGTGTCACAACCCCCAACCCCAAAAAAGTATTCTGTAGTAAATAGTTGGGTACAATGCTGTCAGTCGGGTAATGTGAAGTGTCTGTCTGATTTCACTTGGGGTTTTTACATACCCACAGTGACAAAATCACACACCCTCCCTCTGTTCTATCTTTTGAAGAGCCTTAAAAAATTGATTAGTTTGAAAAATATTGTGTTCAAGTACCCCTAATAATCTGCACTACTCTCTCTCTCCACTGGCCCTTCTTACATAATATTTTAACAAGATGTTCCAGTGCGATTGTTGGGCAATCTGAAGCCTCCTCCCCATCATACTGACAAAGAGGTATAACCAACACAAACATTTGCCCATCCAATCCTTCAAATGGAAAACAATGATGAAGTATATGTTTATCTTGTTCCACTTTCAAGACTAGAAGAACGCCATTAGTGAAAATTTTTCAGCTGGAGCAAACGTTTTCTGTCTAAAGCGCACGTTTTTTCAATATTCTCGTGCAGCATGTTGCACAATAGTTATTGCTTTTACTGTTCTGAAAGCCCAATTAGCATGTCTCAGAAATGCTTACTCCAGGAATCAAAGAGTGAGGGCTTTGTGGTGACCCCTGAAAAGCTTCCGAAGGATGGTCTCCTTCTGAATTTTAGAGAACCAGATAAGCCAATTTTAAAGAGTGGGGAGCGTGTATTCATCAGACTTGCTTTGAGCACATGAATTACACCATGGGAGCTATTTAATGTTAGGCCAGTGTCACGCTGTGCTGCCGTAAGGTCAGGGTGGTGGACCTTTGCCACCATGGCAGATAGATGACCCCCCACTGTATTTACAGGTCTCTGCCAATTTGGCAGAGGTCCCTGTGCTCTTAAAGGAGCTATCACTACATTTTTCCCTCTGAGGGACTGTAGGTTTGCGGAGTGTCTACCAGAGGCGGCCACTGCAAATCTCATGGGGGAGGGACGCAGGGTGGGAGGGACAGGGGTTGGTGCGGGGTGGGGTTTAAAAAAATAATACATTTTTTTTAAACTTTCCTCTTCTTGTCGCTGCCGTCTCCTGCTGCCTTGCTTGTTGCTCCTCTTCTTCTGGTGTCCCAGCATTCACTGGGACACCTGCACAGGCTCCCCAGTAATCCTGGTGTTGCTTTCATGCTAAACCTTTAATGAAAGCAGCACGAGGATTGGTCTGAGCGGCTTGGCCTTCTGCTCAGACAGAACCCTGGCCTCTGCGCAGTTTCTCAAGCACGACTGTTCAACCAAGCCGGACTGGAGAAACCTAAGTGCGCATGTGTGTTTAGCCAGCCTGAGACGGCCAGCCAAACACACATGCGCCCATAGATGCACTCTCGTCTCATCCCCACTCTAACCTCGCATGGCCCTACACACCCCTCCCTGAACATGCTGCTGGCTGAGCCAGCAGCTGAAAGATAAAATTATAATTAAGCATTGTTTTATCCTTCAGCTCCTGGCTTATCCAGGGGGTCAACACTCCTTCGCCCTTACAAAGGAGCCGTCCTTGGTGGCTACTATGCATCATGGAGCCGAGCAACAAACTTTTTTGTTTGTTTTACTTTTTTCCCTGGTGGCCTTAAACTCGAAACAAATGATGACTGAATGCCTGTCCTAAATAGCGTGGATTGGTACTTAGACTAATGGCACAATGTCCATGAGGCCATCTGTTCAATGTTTCTGCCAGATGAGATAGAGCGAGTCTGGCCTGCAGAAACTTGATGATTCACATGGCCCCAAATAAAGTGGATGAACATAAAATAAAGAAAGAAGGAAACAAATAAATAAATAAATAAATAAGTCCCTAAATTGGGTTGTATGAAGGAGGAGCGTTTTTGGTGTGGACAAAGGTAATTTAACCTCTTGAAGACTTCCTCTAAAATAATAATAAGACTCTAACGATGCCAGCCACACTACTGCTAATTTTATCTTATCAGCTGATGTTTCACTCTGTGGTAGTTGGTTTATGTCTTCATAATGAACACATTCATGAGGAAAGTTAACTGCATGAAAGTAAAACTACATTAAACTAAAACACTGACAACAGAAGGGGGAGCTCTATCTTTTGCAATATATTAGTAACTTTCTAAAACCACATATTTAGGCTTATGCTCTGGACCATGTGGCAGACACCAGGTACTAGGAAGTATCCTATTGGATGATCAAGTTACTCTGTATTCACTTGACTCTTCAAGACTAGATAGGTTGGGTGGTATATGCTTACTCCGGGATATAGCAGTTGGTCTGTAACTCAGCTGTAGTTCGACACATTAAACACATGCAATAAACTCAATGTTCTATTAGAAATATATATTTTAAAGCTAATAGGTGTTCCTTAGCTTAGACTGGGGATGGTATAACGGTAATATCCTGAACATAACTGTAAATTCTGATAACCTCTGGGGCTGTAACACAACCCCAAGCACTTTAGAGCAGTGTTCCCCAACCCCCGGGCCGCGGACCGGTGCCGGTCCGTGGATCAATCGGCACCGGGCCGCCCCACTGTGGCGGGCGGTAAATGTTTGATAATTTTTCCGTGGCCCGCTTGTCTCACAATGGGACAAGCGGGCCACGGAAAAATGATCAAACATTTACCGGTCCGCGGCGATAAAAAGGTTGGACAACACTGCTTTAGAGTATGTTCTCATTAGTCACTAGATTTCAAATAACATGGGCATCAGGAGAAGCTCTGTGGCGCCACCAGGGGTATGCTTCTCCAAGATAAGGCCTTTGTAACTTGGAAAGTCTACAAAGAAGCACAATTGCAGTTTCTCCACATGGAAGCAAAGTTGTGCTTGCACTGTTTGGAGAGGAGCTTAGCCAGGCCCAGTAGGACACAGAGCAAAGGCCCAGTAGACTAAGGTCTGCTTGAAGTTTGCCTTGAGGAAGTAAGCTGTACAGGAGTCACAAAAACCTTCCAGCTAGCACCAGAAGCAACTTTTGATTTGCAGGTGAGACAGAACATAACAGTTAATTTGTAAAACACATGTTCACCATCAAAGTGGTGTCTCAGTGATGAAAACCCAACTGAATGGTACTGATTTTATCAACTACTGAAGCTTGAAAGGCTCACCAAGAGATGTAGCAATCAAGACTGCTTTTCTTATTGCCATCACCTCTGCTCGCAGAGTAAGTGTGCTTCAAGCTCTTTCTTCCAAGCCACCATTTTTGTCTGTCCACCCTGACAAAGTGGTGCTCCGTAGAAGGGCCTCCTTCCTTTCTAAGGTTGTTATACCTTTTCACGTAGGCCAATCCATCACTATGCTTACTTTTTACACCCCCCACATCCCTCTCATGAAGAGGAGAGGCTCAATCATCTGGATCCAAAAAGAGCACTGGCGTTCTACCTCAGTCGTACTAGTGATTTACGGGTGGATGATCAAGTCTTTGTTGGATATGTGGGTGTGAAGAAAGGAAACGCAGTGCAGAAGCATACCAAATAGTGATCGGTACTGCTCTGCATCAAAATGTGCTACGCCTTGGCAAAGAAGCAACCCCGTGAGGGCTTGGAGCTCACTTCACCACAGCAACTGCAGCCACCACAGCATTAGCACACGGAGTTCCTGTCCTGGATATCTGTGAGGCTGCAACATGGGCATCCCTGCACACATTCACTAAACATTACTGCCTGGACAGTCAGGTCTGCAGAGATGGCAACTTTGGCTGTTCGGTCCTGCAGGACTTTCTCGTACTATCTTGGTTTGCAGCCCACTGCCGAGGATGGTATTGCTTGGGTATCTATTCTAAGGTAAGGAATCTGCAATTAGGAGTCTCTATCAGATGAACAAGTTACTTATCTTCAGTAACGATTTATCTGGTAGACACATATTCTGGTTGTAGATTCCTTCCTGTCCCACCCATCCTCCCCCCACTGTGAACTGATTTCTAGGGACAGGGATTCCCTTTTCAGGGCCCTAATTCTGGCGCACCATCCTCAGTGTTCTTCATGGCTCCACGCTAGTGATGTGGAAAGTCATGAAAAGAAACTGACGTCAGAGTGCAGGGGTGGTGCCTAGATACAACCACAATGTCATCACAGCGAGCACAATGCCAGAGTTGCACGGGGAGTCAACCGACGCCACCTGACAGCGTGCAAGGGTGCTGCTTGAAGAAAAATCTCAAGATCCAGTCTGACACCTGGGGGAAACTCTAAGGTAAGGAATATGAAACTAGAAGTCTCTACCAGATATTGTGGTTTATCCATTTCCAATACCAGTAATCCGCCTTTCTAAACTTTGAAGTTAGAGCACAGTTCTAGCAGTAACTTGTCTACAGTTGAACTGTCTACTGCCTGTCACCTACCATCAGTGACCTAATAGTCCCATAAAATGGACACTCGAACTTTGACTTTGGACTACTTTTTTGCATACCCTAAAATCATTATTTTATTCTGAGTGGAAATCTTCTTTTAGTTTTGGGTGTCAAGGTTTTGCTTTTTCAAAGCATGTTTCGGTTTAGCTTGCACCCATAGATTTAAATCCCTAGGACAAAGCGCAACTAAAAAATGAGGACAAGAGCAGATGTATCACGGTATGTCTGTTGCCTTGTGATAGTCTGTCTTCCACCTTTGTTGGATGGACTGGGAAGTGAAAACAATGACATGGTTTCAATTGACAGTGGAGAACGTACAAGCCTAACCCTGAAAATAACATTATCTCTATCTGAAAAGGCTAGAAAAAAACACAATTACAGTTGCCTCCTGATCTACAGATGAATACAATCTTATCCTACTGGCCCATGTTAGCCAGTGCTGACCTCAAACGTCACGTGAAGCACACATGATTGGTGACTGAGCATACTTTACACAGGGAATCTCAGCATAATTGCCTCCCAGGTCTGCACATTTCACTACCATCTCAGCTGTCACCAACCATCAATGTCCTCATAGCCTGGTGCAGTGACATAGCTGGTCTCCACTGTTACTAGGAATGGGGTATACTCTGGATACACCCCGCCAGCCAACAGGTCCTTGGCCTCTGCTTTAGGGCTTCAAAACTAGGTAACGTTTATGGTGGGAAAACCAGGAAGGCCAGACAGGAAAACGCAAAGAAATGTAAGGTGTCAAAGCTATCCATACTCTGAGTATTTTCTGCCTTCAACGCATTTTTGGAAGTTTTGAAAGAATTCACTAGACTATGTGTTAAGACATACTTCAATAGACAATGATGACAAATAAAACAAGCACGGGCTTTGAGTCTGTCCATTGCCCAGTCTGTTGTAACACTGAGGACCATGCTGAGTCTACAGAAATTCTCTCTCTGATTATTTTTGTCAGTGTGTGGTAGCAGTATGTTTTTGTGTATACTTTTCTTGACTTTGTGTGCAATCAAGGGTAATGATGAGCGTGTTAATTAGGTTAGAGGGTGGCTCAAATGCCTTTGCTCTGGTTCAATAATACCAACGAATAATAGGGTGCCCATTTTGGATAGGGCAAATTAAATATCAGTGTTGAATAACTGTATTGGTGTTCAGGATGCCACAAAGAATTTGGTATATGGGGGAGCATAAATGCACATGTGAGCTACCATGTGGTAAAGCAAACAAGGCACCAGGACATACAGACAATTAAATGAGTGAAGAATCCCCTGGTGCTGACAGAACTGCCTGTATCGGCGGCCGATGCAAGGATCTCCACAACTTATTTTTCTGCAGTCTGCATGGTGAACTACATGATCTCAACCACCAGGGAAAGGTCTTCGGTGCACCTGCAGCATTTTTTTGGCCTACTCCAACAGGAATACAAGGTTGCACATAGAAAATTAATGCCACGACCCAAGCTATAGATTTGGTTTGGCCCTAAGTCAAAATATTTAGAATGTAATTTATGCAAGAAGCATAATGTGAAAATATGACAAAGATTTTTTTAAATTTAGAGAAAATATTTATTTAATTATTTTTAAATGTATCAATTAAATTCACCAGATGGTATCACTGTATTGATTGACATTTATTGAAAGTATTCATTTCTAAACATGACCTTAGAAATATTCAAGAATACTTCTGTGCCCTGACAATGTAGGCATATGCCAACCATGATAATTTCAGTTTGTCATCTGCATCGAGTGAATGACCAATGGTACTTTTGGTAAAGTGAAGAAACTGAGATTTCAACACAGGTTTCCTGGTATTAAAATAGTAAGTGCCAGGGCTCTTGTTAGGAAGCAGATGCAGCTTGCACCACCCATCACCCCTGCCACCACTGCCAATGACAGTAGCGACACAACTAGCACTTGCACTCCTACAAGTGTGAGGATACATACTTGTAATATACATTACAAATGACTGATACCTTCCACCCACTCTATTCTTACAGCTCTGGGTGGCAGTTATTAGTCATTTTAATATATACTGAATTATTAAAACAAATGTTGTGTTCATCACAAAATTAGACAAACACCACCACTGTGTGGGAGGCTGTCATAAGTGCTGGTGTTGACAATAAAGTGCTGGTACCAAGCACTGGAACGAACAAGAACAAATTAAACACTGCTGGTAGTACATTGTGCAATTCAGCCTGTAGATGGATGTCTCCTACCAGTTAACAATGGAGAACGCTTTGTACTCAGCTTTTTCATGAAGCAAAGTACATTATGCCAAGTTAAAACACATCACGTTAAATCAAGTTAACACTATATGTAAAAAAACAATGCTATAAAAAAGTAAGCTGGTAAATGAAAAGGAAGACAGGGCTATGTTTTTACATCACATCCCAGGTTTCCACTGACTTTTCATGCATGTTGTTCTGAACACTATTTTTTAAAGAGAAAGGGATTAATGCACAGGGTGGTGTGGGCTGATTTAACTTAGTCATTTGTGAAAAGGTGAAGGACACATCAGCTTCGACACTAAGAGCATGGGGTGTGTGTCTTTTGAATAGCTAGGATTTGGTTAAGGGATAGCATCCACAGCTCTTATAGTCTACTCTCTTTGACATCACTGTAGTTATAAAATATAAAACTATAAAGAGAGTGCAAGGTCAAATTCATTATGAGCTCTTTATTACAATGTTACTGTAAGAGATTGGGATATTAGTTGAGAAGAGTGGAAGCCTCATTCAAATAATAAACACAATCCTTGTCAGGTTGAACTACAAATGTCAACAAATAAACCTGTGCTTAATACTCTGGTAATTTGGCCAGTCTTAGACTATGGAAGAGGTAGCCTTACTACAAGTGGAAATGACTTTAGGGGTTTTTCCCTATCGGGACATGTAAAACTTGAAAACACGTCTCCTATTTTTTTTAAACCATGCACCCTGCCTCTCTAAGGGGTGACATATGTATTAAAAAGAAAGGTTTAGGTCTGACAAAAGATGTATTTTACCAGGTTGAATGGCAGTTTAATACTGCACTACAGGATGCAGTTTTACAGAGAGATTTTAGTGGGTGGTATAATGAGGGCTGCAGCCCACTAGTAGCATTCAATTTACATTTCCCTAGTACATGTAGTACCATTATCCAGGGGCTTATAAGAAAATTAAATGTACCAGTTAGGGGCAGGCCAATTTTACCATGTTCAAAGGAAAGAGTACAAAAAGCCAACAAAAAGGAATCCAGTAAAAATAGAGGAGTGAAAGCAGAACGTTTTGGGGAATACCACACCAAGGATATAGGGTCTAACAGTTACATTTTGAAACGTAGCTGACATCCACAATAGTTTATGCCTGCATAACATAAAAATACAACACTATCAGAATTCTGCATAAAACATGAAAAATAAATAGTCATGGAATAAAAATAAAACTGAAATACAAATGATAAAAAGAGAGTAATGAAGTACAGCACCCGAACTCGGAAAACCAAAGAAGGAAAGGATTGTCTCAGCACAAAGGTTTTAGGACCTTCCTCAACAAAAAGATGGCGTTGGAAGGCTGCTGTGCAGTGGCAAATAGTTCCACAATCAGGGAGCAGCTGCAGAGAACTCTTGGTAGAAACATGAAGAAGTCTAGAAATGTGATGCTGCCATCATTCTGTTGCAAGTCAGTCTGTAGCAACACAGTCACATCCACTGAGTACACAAGTTGCAATAAAACAAAACCTTTTGAAGCTCTGTGGCAAACTTCACATGGAAATTGAAAGTGATAGGGAAGCTAGCACGTGGAGAAAAGAATCGAGGTGAAGCTACACCCACCGACCTCACATCGGGGTGAAGAATTACATTAACGTGAGGAAAGCAAGAAAGAAGATTAATGATGAGTACCTTCATCTGTCAGTTTCAGAAACGCTCAGAGTGCAACTGGTGGATCCGAAACTGTTAAAAGTTTGATTTATCTAAAAAGAGGACGCCGAAAAAACACAAGTGACCTTGTTTTAAATAGTAACATTTCACATTTATGGAAGTTATGGCTACAAAGAGAAAGGCGCACAGGTGTCAATGTGAGAGAAATCCCAACTATGACATCAAAAATGCGGACTGGTTGGTTTATGAACAGGAGGAATTTGAGCCGCAATCTGCGTTATACCAATGTTCTACATCTTAAACAACTAGGATAGTAAACATAAAAGACACCTTCGTGCTCATCTCTCTATGAAGACAGCCACAGACATGTTAGGTTTTTCTACACTTGCTGTGTTTAGGTCAGTGCTTAATTTGAAAATAAAAACGTGTCGGTGCCCATAGCTGCCCTCTGAAACACGCGGCTGCTCCAATTAAATGTACGAGTACAGAATACTGAGGCAGCGTTATCCTGAAGCCATCTCGGGCCTCTTTAATCCACTTACAGCCACTCTCTGCCCCTTCAGCTCACTCTTGCAGCTTTCTGCTTTCTTCCTTTGTGACGCTTTTTCGTTTTTCTCCTCCTCTGTCTTTCCCATTTGTGACTTTTATGCACAATAAATGCTTGAGACAGAAAAATAAGTGCCCTGTACTGTAAACCACCGGCTCAAATTAAGCACTGCTTTAGGTTTCTCTGCCTCGCTAGTAATGTCCTCTGGGTCCAGGTTGCATTAAGAGTAGAATCTATACAAACAACACTTCGAGCTATTTTCTTTGCTCTTTTTCTCACTTTGTATTACAGAACAGTCTGTAAGGTCACACTTGTAATAGTAAAACTCTATTCACTGTTCAGACCCCTTCACATTCAGAAAAATCAAGTATTTACCACTTTGTCCAGCAAATATTGGCTTAGAGGATCCTGACAAAGGCACTGAATATAGACGACTAACAAGGACACTTAAGCTGGGGCAATGAAGGACAAAAAGTCTTTTGGGCAAGAATCCTTGGAACTGAATCCTGGCAAAGCCAAGAGGTGGCTCAGAGGTTCCGAGCTTTCATATATTTGCCAAACCAGCCAGTCCACAATAAGAAACTCCCGCACCACCCATTATGAGCAGCCTTAGTATGCTCCCACAAGGGCAGGTGCACTCACAAAGCCCCTGAAAGGTGGCATACTTCCAAATATTCTCAATGAGAATTGGAGAGGCAACTGTCCTGCCAGAGTGACTATCACATACTAGTAGGCAGGTACACCGGTAAAGTGTGCCCACTTAAATGTGCCCATGTGCAGCCTTAGTTTTAGTTTTGTAATGCACACAGCTACCCTGAGGGGTTTCCCAGCGCATGGCACAAATCAGGTCGGGTGGCAGAAGAGAAAAGTTCAGAACAGCCAAGTCTTCAGGCCTTTGTGAAAGGCCGCTAATGCGCTACAATTTTTTTAGAGCTTCTGGAAGAGCATTCCACAACTTGGGTCCGAAGTAGAAGGAGCGTCCTTTTATGCGAGAGAGGCGGAACCTCAGACAGTGAATAGAGAAAGGTTGGAGGAATGAAGAGAGCATGTAGGCTGGTAGGGGCTCACCAGTTCCTGGATATAACGTGCTCCCATGCCTTGTTTGATTGTAAACATAATGCCTTAAACTTGATACGTTTCAAGACCTTAAGCCAGTGCTGAAGCAGGTGGGAAACTGATGCAGATTTAGGCAGATGAAAGAGCAATCTGACAGCAGTGTTTTAGACTATTGAAGGTGATGAATGGTTGTCTTGTCAGCACCTAAATAAAGTATATTGTCTTAATCTAGTCTAGGTAAAATCAAGGCCTGGACTACGGTCCTCTGAGCTGCAGGTGGAATTAAGCAGATCGTTTTTGTCAACCATCTGAGAGCGTCAAAACAAGTGGCTGTGATCTTGGTAACCTCAATTAAAAAACCCAAATTTTTCACCTTTCTAGAGGGGTTGGGTATAGCTCCTAAGTCAGACGGCCAATGTCTAGGGCCTCAAAGAGAGGGATGCTTGCCCAGGATCATAACCTCCCTTCTGGCCTTCCAGTAAACTGTTACATAAAGGCTATGCCCTGGGATGAAGTGCACGGGGTGAAATGCCATTCAGAAGTCATATCAGAGTGTGTTCTGTTTTTTTGTTCAAAAGCCTTAATTGCTGATTGAACTTTTGGGGTTTCAATACAAAGACTATTTCGAAATGACTTTCTCCAGTTCTGTGAAAAATTATCAGGCCTCTTCTTAGAGACCTGTTACCAGATGAACCTAATTGACAATTAAACTTTGAAAATTACCACTCTGTAACGATTTAGAATGTAAAAAAAGAAACAGACAATCCTGCTAGAAACTCGGCCAGCACCACAAGCGCTAGGATAAGCGAACAACTACGATTGACCTGTCGCATCAGTGGCCACTTGCGCCCATGTGTCGAAGTGTTTTTTTTCCATCGGTGTCCTTGTTGTGCTATTGCCGCCGCTCTGTATTTGACTTGCAGGTTTTAATGCGCATCCGAACACCTCTCATCCAGCAATAAAACGCCCCCCAGGGGACCACTAGCGGAAAATAGGACACCAAGCCCATAATTAAAGTAATCTCTTTCTAGGCAGATGCTTCGGCTGGCTCTGCCATCGCATATTACGAAAGGCATCGCGAGGGCTGTAAAATGTGCAGCAATTAGGTCTGGAAATGAGCAGCACCAATTTTTCAACGGATTCAGGTCCACGGACACGAGCACGCGGCGCTGCCGTGCTTTGGTTCTCTGCCAAATAACTACTGTGGGAGCAGGAATCGAGGCGGCCGTGACCACAAGGAAAGTCGATTTGGGCTTTTATCCGCGACGTCAGGAAAGCCCTTTGCACTTAGCGAAAGGCACGCTATCTCCGACGTGAAAGCTAATGCCCAACTGTGGATTTAGGAGGAAGGATTTGCGGAGCTTAACTCATTATCCATCACTTCCATATATTTGCTCAAGCTAAACCGGCATTTCAAATAATTGTCCTGCGGAGTCCGCGGCCTTGCACAAGCTCTGCCGGGGCCATTAACTGGAAACGCGCCCTCTGTCCCGTCTCCTCAGCCGCTGTCCGCGACATCCAGGCCATTGCCCCTGGGCTGCCGTAGGTTGGGTCCTGCTGAAAAGTGTTCATGGTTTCATAATCCTCTGCACACACGGGGCCGATAAGGGCTGGGTGACCTCTGGGGAGCCCGGTGGCCCCCCGCGGTACACATCGCCTGAGTGCAGCTCAAACACTGACCACGTGTGGGAAGCTGGGAAATGGGAGGCAACAACCGTCCGAAAGTAGGACTGACTTCTGTTAAAGATTGCAACATTCCGTCGTAACACAATAGGCCCGGAGACGCTGGCGTGCAAACCGAGACTGAAACACAACCCCCTGGTTCGACGCATTCATAGGCTGCTGGTGGAAGGTGGCAACAGCAGCAAAAGGTGACATCAAATAATGCCTACTTACACAGGGTTTAAGATCCTTACCATTTGATTTCTCCTTTCCACCTTTTATTTACTTGTTTTTGTCGCTCCTTCATTCGTTTACAATTTCTTCTCCCCCTAACCTGCTTTTTCTTTCCCTCCGTTGTCCAGTTCAACTGTTGAATGGACAAATCTTATCAGAGCATCTTTTAGAAAGGTAGTATGCTCCTGGGGTAAAAGAAGGAATAGTGGATCTGGGAAACAACATTTTGGAAAGGGAATTACACCTAATGTAGAAGAAAAGTAAATTAATAGTTGGGAGACATCCATGAATGCCTTACTGCACAAGAAGTTTGGGGGCCCAGTCCTGATGTGTGCCAGAAGCAGCCCTGTGCAGGTGCTACTTCCAAGCCTGGCATGTAGTAAGACTTGCCACATGGCTAACGGTGTGTTTAGGGCCTCTGTTTACCTGCCAGCATGCCGAGTCCAAAGCTCTCTTTCCAAAATGGTCACTGCTATTCTTCCTTGTCGACACCATGCACAACCGGCCTGATCAGGAAGCAGCAGATATATAAAGGGTCTTGTTCACTGAGAAGTGCGAGCTGAGTTGAGATGATATATAGAGACTGGGGCGTACCGAAAATTTGCACTTGCTTTTGTAAAGTTGTTGGAGGCCACTGTGACCACGTGATCTGATGCTGAGAACTATCTGATTTTTAGCTATCTCACCAACGAAGGCTAGAATTTACAGCGTGGCGGAGTAGGGATAACTTGCTCATTTCTTCTTCACTTACCAAACTAAAATTCTGATGAAGACCAAAGCAGCTACAGGCCACTGCGGACTACATGGGTGTATCGTCACAAACTGGGAAACAAAGCTCAGAACAAGATTTTCTAACCAAAGCTCAGTTTAGCCACACTAAAATCATTTGCCATTCCACAACCAAAGAGGATAACTACAAGGGTCAAGGAAGCTATTCATCAGAAGCTGATGGAGGTCAGCTGGGTAGATTAGTACCAAATGTCCATAAGTCCAATACATATAATGGTTAGAACAAGATGATGAGAGTACAACCAGAGAAACAACTCTGAATTATAGTAGTGTCAGAAAATAGGGACATTTTCAAAGAGAGATATTCTTCATGTAGATTGTAAATTTCAAATTAGTTTCCATTGCATGCAGCAAATGAAAGCTTTGTTTGGTGGCTTCTTGGATATCAGAAACGTTCTGATATACAGGAACGTCATGCTGATTTAACTTACAACAATGAAGTGCTTTCATTTTCTTCGTGTAAATCTCACAGAAGTAGATAAAAATAAATTTATGAAGTACAAACATACAAAACACGTATTGTCTTTCAAAATGTCTCCAACTGGACAAATGTTTTCTTGATCTTCTGTTTTCAATATATTGTAAATAGAAGAGGATTTAACCAATGCAAAGAGAATACAAATCATCAATACTAGATACAAAATACATTCACAGAGGCGTCCAATAGATCAATCTATATGTCAAATCCACCAAGATTGTCCTATGCATTTGGATAACTGTAAACACACACAACCATTACTGTCTTGTGCTGTATATTTATATTATTCACTTGTAGACTAAACAGTTGTATCCACACATTCAGCCAACACACGTTTGAAATTCCTTCACTTCTTCTGGGCTTAATGGTTAGAATAAGATGAGTGAGCCAAGTTCATATGTCACTAAGTTTAAACAGATTTCTTTTCAGTGTTTCCCAGATGATCTTATTTCAATGGTTCAATAGATAGCAAATGCAATACATATTCCAGAGCATAAATATTTTAGTGTACAACAAGAGAATCAACTCTGATTTAGAGTATTGTCATAGAATAAGGACAACTTCAAAGTGATCAGTTCTTCCTGTGGATCATACATTTCAAATTAGCTTCCATGAAGTGAAGCAAATCCAAGCTTCGTATCATGGCCTCCTGAGTATAAAAAGTGTTCTGATATCCAGAAGGCCATGCTGGTTTAACTTAAAACAATGGACTGCTTAACTTTTTGTCTAAATATCACAGAAGCAGATAAGCAGCAGATATATATTTCACAAAGGGAAGCATCAATTTTGCAGTTGAAGCTCCTGATGATGCATATCCTTTCTGTCCCACAAGATGCCTCGTTATGACCTCCTTCGTAGAAATGAGGTGGTGCACAAAAATCACCCATATCTTTGTATCACTGGGTGCTATGGGCTCAGGAGAAGGCGGATTTGACCACTGAGTGCTACAGGGGAACAGAAGTTGCTAAGAAAGCCATAACAGTCCAAACTGGATCCCTAGCGACTGACAGAGGTTGAAATGTGAGGAAGAGATAAGTCACACTCAATGGGTTTGATAGCCACCATTTTCCATAGCATTCAAGATTTCTATAAAAATTGTAATGTTATTAATAGAATTGTTGGGTAAATGAACTGAATTTCCCTGCAGCTAATGGACTAGACTAGCCAGCATACAGCAGCTGCATATTCATTCCTGCTGAATTTTTTTGATATTGTGTTAATAGGTCAAGAGTTTTGAATTGATGAAAGTAATCTGACAGGTTCTTTTAATAGGCTTTAGATTAAGACTTTTGATGCATGCAGAAATTCGCTAATCTATCAGTGTTACACAGATGTACCATGGTGCAACCCTAACAGTTTTTATTAGCACAAAGAAAAGAACATCCATGAAGGGTGAAACATTAATGCATCCTGGAATAAAGGGCAGCTTCACAGGGAGATATCTTCACTTTTGCTTGTTTTTCTCTGTAAATGTCAAAGTTCACAGTGATAATAAAATATTTCCTCAGATACGGTTTAGGACTGATTTCCGACCTCAAGGACTTACGACCACAACATGTACTTGAGACGAAGCTAGTTGTATGGTTCAGTGGTACATTTAATAAGAACTACTTGGATTGGCTTTTTCACAAAAATATTAAGACCAGATAAAGTATAATAAAAAACAGTGAAGGCCCATAGCACCAAACGTTCTGTACGGCAGTCCTGTTTTAAAAGCACATTTTCTATGTTTTTCGAAATCCCACAGCAGATTATTGATATTGCCAAATGCAGGAATGTTTGAAAAGGTATTAAACATTAGTCACACGTTTCATACCTAACTTATTCACAAGAGTGTGTGTGGAATATTATGTCATGAGATCAGGATTCTGGGAAGCTTGGTCTGATCAAGCAACAAGAGTTTGAGGTTCCTTCTTCAGTATGGGTAGAGTCACAACTGCACCTACTTATCCTCCTACATTGACTCAGCACCGCTGCCCTACCACAAGTCCTGGTGCCACTTTCTCTTAACTTTAGAACTCACCATTTTGTAATGTAGTTGACATAAGCATGGTGTTGAAGTTGATGCATTGCTGATGTCTAGTCACACCAGACGGCAATGAAAGACCACCTGGAGGAATTGCAGTTGCTGCCATCTCTGTGCAGACTCATGTAAAAGGATGTGGGCTAGGCAATCCTGGGTTCCTTTGTGTTTATAAGTGAAGTTGTGGTAATTTCAGACATTTCCAAGACCTTAGCAACATTAGTGATCCCGGTGAAAGACATTCTCCTCACAAATGAGAAGCCATGGAATCCCCCACAGACAAATAAAAGACTGCTCCAAGGTCACTTATTAGTAAAGTTGGCTAAGTTCAAGACTAAGGGATCATATAGAAACTGGCAGAGCAGAAACCCGGCAATGAATTAGTGGGGCTCTCACTCCACCAACGACCACCACAGTTGCTGTTCCAAGACCTCAAATACAAGTGGGGAAAGATTAACTTCCTGGGGGCAGAGCCTCAACTATATCTACCATTAGGAATGCATTACCAGGCAGCCCATAAGGGGTGCCAGGTCTATGCATTAGAAAGCACATCATATTTGGTCATTCCTTCTGATGCATAACATTACTGCCCAGTACCATCATGGGATCTTGGAAAAGTAATCGATGTCACCCATGTGCAAAAAGAAAACTATCTGCACATCAGGGTTTTTAGTTTTAGTTTTGCAGAACTAAAGCCATGCTGATGGAGATTGTTTCTGCATTACAAAAAATATGCTGACCAGCCGCCATAAAATGGCTAGCATTCAACTTTGATGAAAGTGCACCTGTAATGTTAGCCAGAACAATTTTGTTAAACGACCTCTACGGTGGGCCTCTCATTGATCTTTACATGTGCTAACTGCCCTCAGACAAACAGCAACGTTGTATGCCAAAATGTCATTACTTAAATATTGTCAGACAAAAATATCACAGCACAACATTCAGGACACCAATATTTAGACTATATGTATACAACAATATTCTGGTACGATACCATAGCAGCAGAGTTAAAAGAACACAGATATAAGGTCTAAACCCAGTTCGTAACAAGCTTTGGCAAAGCCAGTAGGTATGGCATCCATTTTGAGTCCTGACTAAAACATAACAAAAAAGCCTGTAGCAGAAAAAACTAATTAAAAACACCTCTTTTTCTATGAGGAAATTAATTTGTGTGATGATTGAGTCAGTGCTTAGTTTGTGCTTGTTGTTTCCGGTGCTGAGCACCTGCACTTATTTTTGCAGGCCGGGGCTTATTCTTCCACCTCAAGCATTTGCTGCGAGCAAAAGACACATACGGGAAAGATGGAGGAAGGGAAAAACAAAAAAGTGTCACAAAGGGAGAAAGTAGAAAGCTGCTGGAGTGAGCTGAAGGGACAGGGAGTGGCTTTATATGGATTGAAGAGGCCTGAGATGGCTTCAGGATTACGCTGCCTCAGTATTCCGTGTTCCTACATTTAATTGCATTAGCGGTGTGTTTAAGAGGAGGGCTTTGGGCACCAGCACTTTTTTATTTACAAATTAAGCACCGGATTGAGTGTACTTTCGAGATGCAATATAGCCCCTTATGCATTGCAATGTAAGCACTCCATAGTAGAAGGAATGATACATCAAACATCCATCCTCATTGGATGAGAGAGATATACTCCTCTTAATAGGCCAATGCCCACTATAAATACACTTCGAACCTTAGGCAACTATAACGTCTTATAAACAGCTGCACTGTCAAGACAGACATAAAAATGTATAATCACAGACACACTTAAAAAATAATAATAAATGATAAAATGTACAAACATGGGCCTAACCCTTTCCCATGACTGCGAGTATGAACCTTTCACTCCTAAACATCCAATTAAATGTATTAGAGAAAATGACGATGAAATGAGGAAGGGGTTTATTTAGATTTAGATGGCAATAGTAAATCCTCCTATTAGCGGAGGAAGTGCTCCATTGGTAAAATTACTTTTTCTATGACAGAGATAATTCAACCTGCATACTCTCCCCTGAAGGATCAGCTTCTAAATAAAAATGTAGCACCCCCTTTAGAAATCAAGCGATTTTCCATTACCACCATACGGAATATGAAGCACTTTTTTCTGTGCTGGAAAAAAAAAAGTTTGCGTTCGGTTTGTAAGGCTTCACCCAATTAGGGCTCCGCAAAGTGGATGCACTTGCTGGATTGTTATGATGAAGAAGATTAATCAAACTGAAAAATCTTCAGACAGTAAAGTATGCCCATTGAAGGCTAATGCTTAATGCAGTGTGGTCAGAAACACTGGCCACATGCTTTCAAGTGTTTCTCCTCCAGCAGAAGGCATGGCTCGCAGGTTGACACCAAACCAGGTCCCATAGCTCAGGGGATGGTAGCAGGAGCATGTGAAGGAAATGTTTATGAGACATGAATAGTTTCTGTCCTCTCTCCTGTCCTCCAGCTTCCAGACTACCAGGCCATACAAGCTTCCAGATTGCTAAATACACGTATCTTCATTTGATGGGTGGAAAAATGCAGGAATGTTACATCACCTAAATTCCAATCTAGAGTTTTAGCAAATCTGGCACAACCGAAGGCTGCCAAGTTCTAGTGATACTTTTGCGAGTTTGATTTGCAGCTGCAGGGGATAAGCATGACAAGATGCTATTGTAGTTCATTTGAACAGTGGGAACATAGGAGAGGACATCTTGTAAGATAAAAAATATTGCATATACTATTGGTGGTCCTTGATTCCAGGCATAGTTCCAGGGAGCACACACACAGACAACTGCACATGAGGCTCTTAATTGTCTCCACATCCATATCTTGCTCTCCTTAGCTCTGGTGCTGATCATGCAGCCAACTAACACAAACCGACACTGGCTGCTACACCAGCTACTGCTGGCAATCCTCTGGCATGGTCCATTTTTACAAACACCTGGTGCAATCGTCAAAGCAGGATCTACAATATGTCCCATCTCCTTATGACTTAGCTAGATTGAGAGTGGAGACGGATGGTCATGTTGCACACCTTGGAGGCCGCCACAGTGTGTTGAGTATTATCATGATACCCTGCCAATGGTTTAGCTGAATGCCACTCAAAGGGTCTGCATGATGAGCAGTGCCGCCTTCTTTAATACAAATTCTGTGAATGAGGTACTGGGCTTGGCTTCACCTCTAAGAGCTACTCTGTGGGTAGTGGTAGGTTAGGTGTAGTGAAGGGTTTTTAGGTTTCTTGGATGGATGGATTTTAAGAGTACAAAGGGGTTTTAGGGTTCTGGAATGGATGTAGTATAGGTGTGGGGAAGGGTTTTAGGGGTCGTGGATTTGTGGTCTTTAGGGCTTGGGAGGGATGGTGTTCAGAGGTGGCAAGGGCCAGCAAATTAAAAGCATTTGGAGTTATTGGTTGATAAAGTAAAATAAATAAATGTAGAATAATGACCACTGAAGTAAAACAATGAAATAAATACCTCCAATAAAATTGTTTTTGAAATTAGGACCTGCAACCATTGCATTTACACCTTAAAAATAAGCATGCAGAAACTAATTTCAAACAAAATTACTTCTATGAAGTGGTTTCAATTGAAATGGTAAATGCCATTCATTCTGAAAGTTTCCATTAAACATTTTAGGTGAAATGGTTTCTCAGTAATGGTATTCCATGAAATTGTGTTTCTATTAAATCCCATACAATGGTGAAAAGATAGGACTTTGCAACAAAGGTCTTGCTCATGACTGACTTTTACCGTTTACCTTTGTTCATTAGTGTTGTGGAGGTGTTGTGGAGTGTACTTCACGTTATAGCTAGTGATAGATATTTAAAATGTGACTGCAATATTCTGCAAAGTTTAAAACCTTCACCTTTTGCAAAAGCTGCAGAGTTTTGTGAACATTTCAAAAGTAAGGCATTGAGGTAAAATTCTTGCTAAGAAATATGTTTCTTTAAGGCTATTTTGGAAAAGTTTACTTTTTAGAGGATGCTCTACTAAAAGTCAGCTTTTGCAGACATATTTCTCAGTAAAATCTGCTTTTGTAAGATAGCTTACTCACAATGTTTTATCTAATTCAGAAACAAAATATTACAGGTTAGTGGAGTTGCACTAAAAATGTCACAAGTATGAGGAGTCTGCACACATCTACATACATATCCGAGTTTCCTTATGCCTGCTGGTGCCGTATAAGGGAGTTAATTGAAATCTATCTTCAGTGTTTCGTTAGCTGTTTAAAAATATCCGCAACGGTGTTAATATTATGTGCATCGTTCGACTGTGCATATGCCTTACAAGGGAGGAAAGATGGCGTCGCCCTTTGTGGGACTTTCAACCTGAGACTCTCTGTCCCGAACAGATGTTGCAGGCCCAGCAGCGACAGTACTACACTTCTGCTAGCCTGACACTGATGCCTACTCTCATAAGATGCTCCAGGCCATGTTGCCAGCTGGAAAGCTTACTTTCATAGGAGGCCCCGGTGGGAAGCCTGTGGTGAACTGTGCAGGGACATCCTTCACAGCACAGATGCAGGGTATTATTATCACTGCTATAAATAGATTCAAGGTTACATTTTTCTCACTACACATGTATTTGTGGTGGAAGAAAGAGTTTTGCAACAAATGAGACACGTCCATGCAGATAGAAAATATATGTTCAAGAATGTAGTTCCTCCAGTATCAAATCTGTAGTGATGGTCATGTTTCACTTTATATTGAAGGAGCACTTGTGGATTGATAATACCTTTGATTTAAAATAAACTAAATTTGTACGAAACATTCAGTGATATTGTTTAGGAGCCTCAGACGATC
This sequence comes from Pleurodeles waltl, assembly GCF_031143425.1. Lineage (NCBI taxonomy): Eukaryota > Metazoa > Chordata > Amphibia > Caudata > Salamandridae > Pleurodeles > Pleurodeles waltl. The sequence continues at coordinate 888,039,798 of NC_090442.1, forward strand.
ATTTAACGTTTTATACAGATTGTAATGGGTTTATATAGATAGGGTACGACCATAAATTTCATTTCCCATTCAGTCACAGAGAACTTAAAAAATACGCTGGCCATAATTTCATCACAGCTTGCATGATGTGGGAGCTTAGTGCATCGTAAATGCTTTGCTGTGTGAAGTGTTAATCGGATTCGTATTTTTTAACATACTAAGCATGGCAATATATATGTACATCTGAACCAGTTTGTGAACCTCACATTGGAATAAAATGTCAAATCCAATGGGCTCAGGGATTTTTCTGCTGCATCATACGATACCTTGCGTGTGAACGTGAACCAAGGGCGGAAACCACCCAAGGGCTGGCAAATGCCACTGTGTGATGTTTGGAAACCGGTAGAATAAAGTATATCTAAAAAAGAGTTGGAAATTTTCTTCTGCCTACTAGATTACACAGAGAAAAAATGACGTCAGGGGACCCAACACACAAGTTACCCACGAAAAACACATCCCAGTATGGAGACAATTCTCAGGGGCGTAGCTTGGTCAGTATGATTGGAGGAGGTGTTACCTTCAGATTTCCAGACAATCAGGCTGGCACAAGATGTTAAAATACATTGTAGGACAAGCAAGGTGCATGAGAGGGGCTTAAGAGGCAGTGGAAAGGGAGAGGAATGCAGACTGGAAGGTGTACTAAGGGAGAGAAAGTGCATTATTTTGTGAAATAGCAAACATTTTTGAAGTCTTTCCAAACAGAGAGAAGGAGAGTGTGCGCATGTTTTTACATGTGTAAAACTCCCAGGTGAAATCCGACAGAGACCTCACCATACCCAACTGATAGCACCCGTTCCCAACTATTTATCACAAAATACATGTAAATGGGGGTGTAACAACCCACACGCTCTCCTGAAGCCACGCCTCTCAGAATTCTTAGGGAAACTGGCCTGGCCACCCAGATCAATAGGTAATTATGGCTGGGGACTGCCTTCCTCCTGCTCCCTTCCTACTCATAAAATGGTGATTACAGAGAGGTCCTCCTCCATTCTCTGGCTTCCACGTCCTGGGGAGGTAGTGGCAACCTTTCATTCCTGTCCTTTGGGCTGTGGAGACGAAACCATAAGGAGAGGCCACACAAAGTCTTGCCAAAGGATCCTGGAGTAAAATCTATGCACAACTCTTTCATGCCGATCCAGATCTACTTGATGCCGTTACTTGAATGCTTGAGAACAGAACCACTGAGGTGTGATCCACAGACACTGTGCCTTCTTCCAGCTCTCCACCTTGGGGATGGGGAGTAATATTCCTGAGTAGATTCTTCCCTCCAATATTCATTCCTATTTTATAAGCCACTTCTTATGTAAAAGATAAAACGAACCCTGCTTAGAATGCCACATCATGAAATTGTGCCTTTCCCTTTGCCTGGAGGATAGGTTTGGTTTCATATGTTGAATTAGGTGCTTATTGCAAAAATGGAAGACGTGCACAGTGGGCCCCACAACATATTTTTGCCATAGACATCTTAAAAAATATTTGACAGGCCTGTTCATTTTTTTTTCAATGTATCCATTTTTCTTTAAAGAAAACAGGGTGCATTTAAAAAAAAAAAGATTTGCTTTATTTAAATGAATCACAAACATGGTGGTCTGCTGACCCCCAGCAGGCCACCATCCTTGTGATATCAGCGATTACTAATGGGTCGCAAACTGATACCTACCTCATTAATATTCATGAGGTAGGTCTATTTGCGACCCACTGGAAATCACAAAATGTGCCAAAGACACATTTGTACATTGGATGTTTGTGATTACCAAATAGAGAATCACAAAAATTGGCAAGTTGGTGATCACAATTGTACCTTTGTACATGTATCCCTAAGTGTCCTTACAGTGTAGTCTGCTGATCCTCCCCCATTGAATTGCTGTTGACCTGCAGTGGCACTCTCAGTTAAATACTGGAATTTGCAGCTAGACCCTGACCGGACTGCAAATAGCACAAAAATAAGCTGGCAACCTTGACCTTGCTCCAGTAAAACGGATCATGTCACTAACGTCCTGAAAAGCAAGTAAAGCCCTCTATGCCAGCACACAGAAGTACCCCTTCAAGGTATTATGACTTTAGCACCCAATCAGAAGTCTATTGTCAGCGTACCTTTGTAGACTCTTCATCATCATGGGATGGGGAAACACTTCAGAAATTCTTAAAGGAAATCTACCACACATTTACTTCATCTTGAAAAAGACTTCCTGACCTTACACCAAATCTACCGAGCTTACAGTTTGGGCCTACTATCCATCACCCAGTGTTTCCATCCTGACCTCCTCAGT